>NC_143440.1:34540833-34842500 GCF_987193195.1 Phasianus colchicus | reverse complement strand
TGCTGTGAAAATACTTGGGAGGGTGAGAATGGGAGGGGGAAAAACTCAGCAGAAACAAGTCCTATCCTTCATGATGAAGAACAAACAACTTGAGGTGCCTACAGTGACCTGTAACTATTTTGTGAGATTCAGTGTATGTAATCAAATTTTATTTCACCTGATTGAAAGTCAAAGAAATAACCTGTTTGAATAAAATTAAAAATAAAAATACAAAGAGAAACATTGCAAAAAAAACCAAGAAAAAAAAGAAAAAAAAAAAAGCTGTCAGACTTGAGTGCTTATAAACAGTGTTACTTTTTTGCTGCCCATTCTACTCAGGAGAACTGTCTGGTCATAACAGTGTGATAGCCAGCAGCCAATGCATTTTACATATTTAAGGTCAGGGTCTGGTATTATGTAGAAGTGCTTGTTCCATTTAATCTCAATCTAGCAAAGACCAAACACCACGTTGGGTCAAAGGTTTAAGGCCACAAAATTAAAAGGCAACTACAAGCTTGCATATACTCTAGAATCTCAGACATGATCCAGCAATGTCCAAAGTCACAAAGGAATAGCAATTTGTAAAGAAAGAAATATATATATTGAAATATAGTGAAGCAATTAAACATGTGTTTGATTTGTTGGAGGTAGTATATTAAAGTAAATTTGGACAAGCATCAATGATAGTTTTTTCTACACTAGGAGCATAATGTTCATAAGAGCGTATTTCTGAGGGGTTAATTTTTTTAGTTTCTTCAGAAAACTGGCAAATAAATGAACAGGTGTAAATGTACAGGCTTGGACTACCTGACTACCATGATCAACTCTCACTACAATCAAAATTCTCACAGAAATTTCCACAATTTCCACAGAAATTCTGAATTAGTAACCTGAATCTCATAAAATTTACTAATTACATCTTCAGTAGTAAGTCAACTCTATATAAACATGGAGAACAATTATGTTTCTGAGTTTGAATCTAAAAGATGAAACTTCCTCATTGTGTTTCCTATGTTTTGCTATTTAGTTCTTCCCTTATGTTGGGATCCACACTAATTGGTTTAGTGGAGAATAAGTAATAGTCTTTTAAGATGTACTCATGAATATTTCTGACATATTTAGCTACTAATCACAGTATATAGCTTTGCTTTCTCTCATATGTACAAGCTCCACTGGTAGCTAAATATGAAACCCAACTCTCCCATGCAATCTTAGTAAAAATGTTACAGATATATTGATCAGAACTGGAGTAATGAAGGGATGGATAAGACATGCCTTCAGAGTTACCTAGCCTTTTATCAATAAACAGAAGAAATACATGAGCAAGAGGATGGTGAGATTAATAAATTTTTTCCCTTTTCCTAATTTTAATTTCTGCATTTGGAGAAAGACCAGAAAGCCAATTGTTTCCAGAAGTCACTTCACTTTTATTTGTCTTCTAAGAGGCTTTTGATTATGCATCAGAAAGTTTGATGCCCCTGTCTCTCACCATGAAATAATGCTGGAATTGCATCTGTGTGTTGACTGCAGGTATGACTAGCCTGTGGATTTTGTTTAGGAATAGCACAGTATTTATTTTGGATGAGTATGAAAACCAGTTGAATAAGGATTTTTAATTTCTTCACAATTCTTTAGATATAAGGAATAGGAATTACTAAGGAAATACAGTAATAACAATTAGCTCCTGGTCCCTGGGATGATAGGATGATCCTTTCACAATGTTTACACTATACACTATGCTAGTATTTGGGAAACAATATTTATCTTTTCCTGAAATCCTTGGGTAGAAATGGAGAGTGGGAGGGAATGGCAATGAATTCTTTAGGGTGATTCAGAGAAGCAGTCTAACTTATATATCCCAAAACATCCTCTGAAGAAGTTTGTAACACTCCTCTGACTATGCTGGGAATCTGATCAGTAGCCTGCTAACATCATGAGCTGGGTAGTGTGAATGCTCTGCTCCCTCCAGTGCCTAGGCAACAACTAGAGGTCCTGCCTCCATGTAAATATCAGTGGCCAAAACCATAAAGATGCAAATTTACATAGCTTCAGCTGCATTCTCTTTTTTAACCATGCATGAAGATGGTGATGCATTTCAAGTTGCATGATGAAAAGAAAGGGCTTTTATGTAAACTTACAGTGTTTGCTCTGTTGCACTCCAATTTCTTACATTGGGTTGGGAGGGATCATCTAGTGCATGTATGCTAATGAAATTAACTTTCATTTTTATTGTCCTGGTTTCAGCTGGAATGTAGTTCATTTTTCCTTCATAGTGTTTGATATGATACTATGTTTTAGCTTTAGGAGAAAAGCAATGTTGATAACACACCAATGTTTGAGTTGCTGCTGAGCAGTGCAGTAGAAAGCCAAAGACATTTTAGTTTCTCAGCTTGTCATACTGTCTTGCCAGTGAGGCAGGCAGGCTGAGGGTGGCACAAGGAGGTGGAAGAGGACAAAACCAGGACAGGTGACCTAAAGTGGTGAAAGGGATATTCCATATCATATGACATAATGTGAAAAAAACTTGAAAATGGTTGGCCAGGGGAGTGGCTGCTACTTGGGGACTGGCTGGGCATCAGTTGACGGGTAGTGAGCAATTGCTTGTGCATCATCTCATCATCTGTTTTTGCTTGCTTTTTTTTTTGTGAGTGTTTGTGTGTATGTGTGTGTGTGTGTGTATATATATATATAATATCTGTTATCTTTTTTTTCCTCTTCCTTTTCTGTCTTAATAGTTTTTATCTCAGCCCACTACTTCATTTTATTCTTTTTTTTTTTTTTTTTTTTGGTCCTCTCCCCCATCCCACTGGGAGGTGGAGGAGTGAGCAAACAACTGTGCAGTGCTTGTTAGCTACCTGCTGGGTCAAACTACAACATATTGTGTCTGTTTCTTTCTCCTATGCTCTCTCCCATGTTCTAACTAAGTCTGACAACTTTCTTATCAGAAACAAAACAAAATGAAACAAAACAAAATCTTACATCTAAGAAAACAAGAAAACAGTTATTCTTTAGGAATTTTCCATGTCCCTAATAAGAAAAACAGGAAATTTGTCTGAGTAAATTGAATACTATATAACCAAGATTGTTACACCTCTTATTTGCTAGGGTAATATTTCTATCTTTGCATGTCCTAAACAAGGACAGAAAACTAAACAGTTGTTACTACCTTCATAATCTTAAGAAAACTCTACTAATTGCAGTTTGCTAGCAGGAAAATTAAACAGAACAAAGAAGCCTAGCACTATATAAGGGATATTTTCTAAGGAATATGGAAGATGTAACATGAATATGGCTAATGGGAACATTGACAGCTCAATCAGCGTGGGAACGCAACTATCTGACTGAATCACTTATATGTTACAAAGCCTTGAAGAAGAGATTCTCTGCTTATCTGCCAAGTAGAAATCCACTTTAGCACATATACCACTCTGTGTAAATCTTTCAAGAGAGGCTTATTTTCATCTTTTTTTTCCCCCCAAAATATGAACATGTTAGATTAAGGGAACAGGGAACACTTCAAGTTCAATATATATAACTTCTGAGAATGCAACATTTTTTAATGAGAATAATGAAGAGAAAACCAGGATTATATGCCCCAACACACACCTCAAACATCTAATTCTTTCCTTGGTTTTCAAAAGCCTTGGACTTCTGTCTTGCAAGTTTAAATAAGTGCCGGAGAGTGGCAGATCAAGCAGTAAGGTAGATCAGAAAAGCGCAGGATCGGAACTGTGTAAGGACTGTGCTTGCAATATCACCTGCACAAATACAATGAAAAAGTTCAGAAGAGCTGTAACTTCATGAACTGGTAGACATCTGAGCCTGAGATCTCAATTCAGTTACCAGAAAGTAAGAATTTTGCTAAGAAGCAAAAATGCAGGATATTTACCTCTAATATCACAGTGAAAGGTCTCATAATTTTGATCACAGTATGTGTCAGTACACACATTTGTAAACAAGCATGATGAATCTTACAGATATATATAAATAGATTGACTGAAGGTGTGTATAAAGAATAGGATCTTCAGATCCCTTAGATATTCCTCACCCTTTGACATTTCTTCCATGTACAGGAGGGCAAGGAAGAGCTAAAAATACTACAGTAAACTTTATACATTGAGTTTATTCCTGCATTCTGGATGATTCTCTCACTGACACGCACAATTTCAGCTTCGTACTTGTAGAAGTAGGTACCTTACCTACTGTAGTACTGTGAATTTGGGCTATTATAATTGTAATTTAGGCATCATTAAAATGCCCCTCATTTTTTAATTTTGACTGCAAATTTAAGTGAAGCTTAAAAGGTAAATGTAATGTAATTTTCTTTGCATTCATTCAGGTTTTTTTTCAACTATATTTTCTTAGCAGTATACCAACTGACATTGGTAGCATTTCCAAGTGCAACGAACAGTTCATCAGCATTTATTCCATAGGGAACGAGTAGTTACTGTTGACTCTGAGGGCCAAGTGACTTCTTTTCTCAGCTGACTATGAAAGAGTGTCCTGTGATGAAAGACTTAAGTATCAGTACATGTTCTTGATGAAGAAGTAATCAATCTACACATACTACATATCTGAATCAGATTTCTTATAAATGTATTAATCATTTATTGAATTATCTTCCAATATTATGACATTCCAACTACAATATTCATACCTCAAATAAAAGGCTGGTGGAGTCTGAGGTCTCCAGAGGTCCTTTCCAACCTCAACCATGATGTTATTCTGTGATTCTGTGAAACAAGAGAAAGATAAATGTCTATTCTTAACATTTTGCTTGAACTACAGACCATACTTCTATTCCCTTTCTCACTCTTTCATTTTACAATATTAACTCTCAAAGAGTACTTTGAACATAAGCCAAACAAAAAGTTGTAATGTTGTCACCAAAAAAATAAAAAATAATTTAAAAATTAAAAAATAAAAAATAAATATACATAGGTGCTTCAAAAATTCTCACCGTCTTTGATAACATTACCACAGTATTTTCTATATCTTCCTGGAGATTAATGAAATAAAATTAGTAAAACTGCTTATGTTTATATTCTCTGATAATAATTTATATTCTCTGATAAATGATGTAAAAAAAAAAATAGGACTATTTTTAGAAAGGTTGTTGCACATTTTTCTTAGCATTAAAGGTTCTTAAAAACAGTAAATTTCTTTGATGGGCAGAAACTGAAATAATAAAATATAATTCTCTAGAGTTACAGTCCTATAACTGTACTCAAGTTCTTTTTGTCATGGCAAATCATTTGTTTTGAGAATAACATCTGCAAAACTTTAGGTTCTAATCACAATTCTTTACTCTGATTCCTTGTGTCACTTACAGATGTGCAACTCATTCAGTGTAACATGTATCATCTGATGGTTCACTTTTTTTCCAAATATCTGTGCAAACTATTTGTTGATAGAACTCTAGAACTCCAGTTGTCAAGGAACAACTAAATAGATAAGGAAGAGAAAAAGAAGTTGAATATATTCATTCAGTGATGTGGATATGAATATAAAGGTACACATATTAAAAGTTGTGCAAATGCGAAAGTATTCACAGAAGATACTGGAAAATATATTCTATCAAGTGTGGTGAAATACTACTAAAAATCATTAAAACTATTAAAACTATTAAAACTATAAAACTATAAAACTATAAAAAAAATATTAAAACTATTAAAAATCTCATTGAATAGTGTATATCCAACAACTTTTCCCATATACATACATCTCTTCTTACCTGGGCACGATCTTTTACAATCCACCTTGTGCTGAAATTTTACGAGAAAAGTACTGCATATCTGGATGTTGTCTTGTATAAAACTGCCTCTAGCTGGAACTGAATAGCTATACAAGTGTTTAATAAGAGATGTCCTGATTCCTCATTATACACCTTTACTTTGGTCTCTTTTCAGACTCCACATAACATGTATGGTACAATAGCCAGTAGTGAAGAAGTGAAGAAGCTTAATGGCAGCCCATTTGCACAGAATACTGCTTATAATATCTTCTGGGGGCAGCTGTTTCCAACTAGAAAGAAAAGCGTAAGCAAATTTTCATTCTTCCTTACTTTCTACTTAGCTCTAAAGTGTCCCTGTCTGTGTCTACTGTGGCTTTTTGGTTTTGACTGTTTAGAAAGAAAGGGCTTGTATGTTGGATCTATTACCATCAAAGTCTTATTTTGGTCACTTGTAGAACAAATAACATAAATAGCAAAACATTTAGCACATATAAAACACTAAAAATATTTCATTACAGTACACATGATGGTGGTTTGATAATGCAGTTACAGAATCCACATAGAATCTGTGAGGAAAAGCATTTCATTACAATGTCCAGCCTCAGATAAACATTTTCCCCAAAATAACTAAAGTAATTCGGCATGGTAGGAGTTGCAAAAACAAACACATCAAAGCCCTCAAAAGAATCAACATGGATAGGTCATTAGGACAGTATGGCTTTATATAGTTAGTTAAAATTCTCAGAGGTTAGTTTATATCTTGATACTTTAATAAACAGTTTCAGCTTTGGTGAAAGCTGGAAAGCTTAATCCATTAAGAGCCATTCAGAACCAAAACAAACAAACAAAGCTTTAACCACTTCAGTGACAACAGCACAGAACAAACAAGCAGTCTACTTAGAAAATCCCAGCAATTTTAGGATCAATAGCCTCACTCTGTGCTTCTAAGTGATGAAAGCTAGAAAATCTCTGTTGTCGGCTCCTTTCAAAAATGTTTCTGGCAAAGATATAGTTGTAAATTTGATGAGTTTAGTTTAGTAATACCCATGTAGTCTAGAAGGCTGACTTAAGTACTAGCACCAGTCATAATGAAAACAAACTAGCTCAAACATCACTTTTAGCTGAAATTTCCTCTCTCAACCATTAATTTAAGATGTTAAAATACCTTTCAACATTTATTCCAAGTTCTTTCATGTAGATTTTTGCAATTATTTTTCTAGTTAACAGCAATAGATTTTTTTTTCTCTCATTTAGAGAGTTTGGAAAGATATGTTAGGAAGATTTTTGTAAAAGCAAGACCAATACAGTGACTTAATGCACTACAATAATGTAATATTGTTTCAAAATCCATTTAACTCAGTCTGCCAATATGAATAATCAAATCAGCAAATACATCTATATACACAGAAAAAAGAAAAATAAATATTTTTTTTCCTTTATAAATTAAGAGTGTGCTAGGCCCTTTTAAAACATTGCCATTGTATACTGACTTGCGTGAAAATAGCATGTACTTCCTTTTATTTTTTCTAGATTTATTTCATTCTTAAAGTTTCTATATAGTAGACTTGCTATTGTTCAAAAGAATTTTAAATTATTCTTGCATTTTTATACAAATGTTGTTGCTTTTGTTTCCTGTTTTTAAATGCAATAAATCATATATACATATATAAAAAATTAAATTTCATATGTACCATTAATTATAAACTCAGAAGTACCAACAGGAAGAATATTTATTTTTTTACCTAGCAGTGACAGCTTCTTATTTTACTCATAAATTATCTAGAAGTCTTAAATTATATACTTATTAGGACATCAAAAGACACTGTATAAATTGCCTGCATAAGCTGATTTATCCAGTAAGATTTGCTGTTTTCTTCTACAATCATCAGATTTTAGTAATCACGCTTTTAAAATGCAATCAATAGCGCAAAATACTGTCAATATGAGAAAGAATTAAAACAGAGCTTGTCCCAGAATTCTTGTTTACACATCACACAGCTTCACCAAATTTTTCAACGGAAAGAAATAAAGTCAGAGTAACATTGAAAATATGTGGCTTTACGCAGGGACACTGTGTTGTTTAGTCCTGATTCATTAAGATGCCTGATGCATAAGTGACTTGTCAAACGGTATGTGGGTGGCTGTAATGGCAGCATGTAGGTTTGTATGGAAAACAAGTATGGCACTGTGAAGATTTTTTCTCTCTTTCCTCATATAGGTACTCACATGTAACACTTGTGAGGGGTCTGCTAAGAACCTTGCTGTCAAACCTACTAATTCATCAGAATCATGTAAGTTTAAAGCTAAGTTCTCCAAAGGCAGAGAAATAGCTTAACCAAGTGACAGACACATAGACAATTTCATTGCTGCCAGAACAACATTCTGCACAGCCCACCAGCAAGCTATTTGTCACTGCTACAAGAATATCCTCCACAACTTGGCATCAGGGACCTTGGGTAGCCAACTGTGCTTGTACAGAGCTGGAAGTGCTATCCAATAATAGGGAGGAAAATGATCTGAGGATCTCATTATTATTACAAAATGTGTTATTGTATGAAAAACATATCTTTATAGCCACAAACATGAAAAGTTTATAGGAAAATACTGATTTACAGAAAACCAGAAAATTGTATTCTGTATGGAAAGGCTTGTTTAACTCCATTTCCATTTCCCCCTCTTTAGTCCTCCTGCCCATCAAAAAACATGACTGAATATTCCATACATCTGGTATAATGTGATAGGCTTTTCATGATAGTTCATAGAAATAAGAGGTTAAAAGTAATTTTTGCCACAATGTCATTATGCATTATCCCAGAGATGAACAGACCTGAGTAATCAAGTAGTTTAGCAGGTATAATGTTTAGTTTTAAAAGTTTCGTGTAGGATGACAGAAGAACACCATCTTCAGACTATCTGGCATGAAACATGTAGTCACACATTGCTTTTTATATCACAAAAGTCAATAGTTTTCATTTTGAATAATGTTGTGCAATATCATTCACTACAAGCCCAGAGCAGCACCTGGGCACCTACACAGGAAGAATCCCTTTATTGTTTCATTAAGTTGTACATATCACATTGGATCCTAAGTATATACAAATTTATTAATATTGACTTCACATTTGAAATTGCCTAATTATCATCCTCAGCCAATTGATTTTATGGATAAGAGAGGTAGAAATAAAGGAAAACAGTCCAATCCCAATTGTACTGGGGAAGTGATACAGGAGAATGAAAAGTAAATGTTATGAAAAACAGTAAAAATAGTTTTCTAAGAGAAATACAGCAGAAATAAAGGACAAGGGACTAAAATTTCAGATATTTTCATAAATAAATAAATAAACTTCAGATAATCAAGTAAGAAACAAGAAAAGGAGAGGGAAGAATTCCATTGCATAGCGAAGAGCCTGTGGGGATGAGTGCAGTAGTCAGAATTAACTTAATAAATCAGTCTGAAATTTTCAAAGTTCCTGTTAATCCAGTCATTCCTTTTAAGTGACCAAGTGTCCTATCATTGGAGTATGATGTAACTTGAAAGGTGTGTGTGGATGCTTGAGAAAGATGACCTTCCGCTTATTTTTTTATTTCTATTCTATTTAATTAGATAAAAAGAAATGAAAATGGACTTCATATAAGGATAATCTTGTCCCTGAAAGTGTATCCATCCCTATATTATGGGTTAGTAAATTACAAATAAAGTGCACCAGCTTTGCAGAGATACCACATTATCTACAATGACTTAGATCTGGAAGCATAATGTTTCATTTGATGCTGTGCTAGGTAGACTTACCTGATAAGCCCAGTTCAGAGATCTCCATGTAGCAGAATTACAATCACTGATACTGTGAGAACTAACACAGGCTCTGTACTGTCTTGGCATGTTTTTAGTCTTTCTTTTCTTATGCATAATTCCTCCCTTGTACAGTATAACTTGAGCTACTGATAGAAATCCTTTTTAGGTAAAGGAAATAAATCAAATGATCACATAGCAAGAACTATCTATAAAATGACATTCCACAGGAAGTAGTAGAGCTTTAGACTGTAAATTCATCATCAGAGAGAAGGAGATCTTGGAGAGAAGAAAAGGAGAATTGAATAAGAGCTGTGAATCAGAGACAAAAAAATCCACAACTGTTCTGTCCCATACTTACATTACAAACTGCCCATTTAGACAAGATCATATATCTTTAAAATAGATATTGCAAGATTCTTGCATACCAACTGCATTTATATGGAATGTGGTACAAAGCTATTTTTATAAGCTTCACCATTTTAGTTTTGTTCGTCATATTTGTGTTTTGTTGTACTGCATGTTTTTAAGCAAGATAGTAAGTTATGATGATTTTCTAAAAATGTTTCAAATAACTGATTCTGTACTCTTGCTTTTTTCTTTCATAAAAAATATTCTGAGCACCAGAACTTAAAGTGCATGAAGAGATAATGAAAACTATTAGATTCCTTCTAGCAATTTGGTCATATAAATTAGTATTTTGCATTTCTTTCCCAGATCATTTCTTTTTTAAAAGTGGTGACTATTTGAAATCATTTTTACAATATAGACAACATTCCCAGTGAAAGTTAAAATATTTAATTCCCTTTTTCTATCTCCTTCCAAAAAAAGTGGAGGAACTGTTATATTAGTATGAAATAGATCTCACAGATAATTTATTTCTTTTTGTCTCCCAGGCTATTAAGACCTCTGTTGTATTAATGAAGGGCATTGAAAGAAATGGGCTTATTAACATTAACAATGCTTAAACAACCCAAATCTCTTCCTACTAAGATCTTTTGAGGAGTTAAATTGACTTTTAAAAAGGGGTTGTGCTTTACATATTGATTCAAGAATGACATTGAGTCTTATACTGATCCTATTAAAAATGACCAGATAAAGTTATCAATATTTTACTTCTGAATTTAATGTGGAGATCAAATCTAATGGAAATACACATCCATGCTTGGAGACTTACTCATTAAGCCTTTTATGGACATAATTTTTAAACATTCAGAATTCTTCAATGTATTTGAAATTACACTGCCATGAAAAAAAAATAGTAGCAAATTTTACTTCTAATACTATGCTTTAGCAGTTATTTTGCTCAGGACTTCAGACGTACTTCAAAGATCTCATGAACAAATTCTGCCTTTCTGCCTGCCAAGAAAAGGAAGTCTTACTTTAGACTACAATGGACTGATTGGCCTGGTTCAAAAGGTCACCAAACACTTCACATGCCTGGTCGGGACTTAAGTTTAAAGGGGAAATCTTGCCAAGCAGGATTAAGGTGTCTATTCTTTATTCAGTATGGTTATTCTCAGTGTTGAGGGGATAGCATATGCATATTCAAAGAAGAAAAATAAGGGTAATAGGATAAGATAACCTTACAGGTCAGATATCAGGGAAGATAGATGAAAACACTCAAATGTGTATGAGGAGAAGTTTAAAGCACATCGAAGAAAAGTTACAATTTGAAGTCAACTGTATCAAGAAAATGATCCATAAATCCATAACGTCATAAAAATTCCTGCAAAGTTAGAGTATGGATTTCCTGTATAGAAACACTGTAATGTAATGGCATTTTTACTTTGAGAGGGAGCATGAGCGACATATCTATGCATTTCAAAATGAGACTGACAAATATGTGGCTTAGAACAATTGAAAATATAGTTAATTTTGTTTTTAAAAACAGAAGCATACTGATTTGCATAAAGCTACTTTCATCAGTCCACATGCACAAAACATAAGGGATAATGTACTTCAGTTCTGCCTCTTACAGAGGCAGTTATATCCCTGATTAAGTTTTTTCTAGACCTCCTTTCCTCTGGTCCACATTATTTACTTAACATATGTAAGAATTAGATTGTTTGCTTATTGCAACACTATGCATGTTCCCAAGATTAAAATGTAAACCTGTTTTAGGTGCTTCCTATCCACAGATCACAGAGCTGCTTGGAATATTTAGTTAGGAAATGGGTTCTCAACAGGAGCTCCACCACATTAGGAGAAGACTCTAGCATGATAGAAGACTGAAATTATAGTATCATCCAGGTTGGAAGAGACCTCCAAGATCATAAAGTCCAATTAGTCATCTAACACTACAAGTCCACTGCTAAACCATGTTCCTGAGCACCACATTCATACATCTCTAAAATATCTTCAGGGATGGGGACTCCAACACCTCCTTGGGCAAACATCTGTTATGACCTCTGTGAAGAAAATTTTCCTGATATCCAATCTTTGGATCCTATCCCTTGCCACTTGAGAAAAGTGGCATATCTTAGACCCGGATCTCAGCTCTTTTTCTCAATGTCATAAACCCCTCTCTTTGCAACTGTCACCTGAATTTCAGGAGGTATTTTCAGGTATTTCTAAATTCTGGCTCAGCCATAAAGAATAGGAATTTAGAGGAATATAGGTGATTTTTGCTTCGTCCTGCAACTTTCAGCTAATTTATAACAGTTTGAGAGGCTCTGCAGAAGAATCATAGGCTTTAAAGATGCAAGTGATATTTGCAACTTACAAGCAACAAGTGGATATATGTGGAAAAAAAGGAGTGGATCTCTTGTTTTTTGCTTTTGCCCTTTTGCATTAGCTCTATTGTAACTATTTTAAACTACCACAGTTTTAAACAGAAGCCAAGATCAAGAAGAACAGTATGTATCTTGAATATTATGAAAGTAGTATATACATATGCATATCAGACATTGGCTAGGTTTTTTTTTGTTGTTTTTTTGGGTGTTTTTTTTTTTGTGTGTGTGTGTGTGTTCTTTTTTTATAATTACAATTGTATATACTCAGAATATTTACAGATAGTATAATATCTAGATACTAGATACTATACATAGATATATGTAGAATATTTACAGAATAGTAAAAGTCACTTCTTGTGAAAAGTGTTCACAAGGTACAAGAGGATACAAGCAGGAGTCGGACAGGAAAGTAATCCTGCCCCTGTACTTGGCACAGGTGAGGCCCCACCTTGAGTACTGTGTTCAGTTTTAGGCATCTCAATTCAGAAAGGACATTGAGGTGCAGGAGCAGGTCCAAAGAAGGGCAACAATGCTTGAGAAGGGCTTGGAGAATATGCCCTGCGAGAAGCAACTGAATAAACTGAGGCTGTTTAGTCTGGGGAAAAGGAGGCTGAGGAGAGACCTTATTGCTCTCTTCCAATACCTGAAAGGTGCTTACAAAGAGAGCAGGGTTAGTCTTTTCTCACAAGTGACAGGTGACAGGACGAGGGGAAATGGCCTCAACTTGTGCCAGGGTAAGTTTAGGTTGGATATCAGGAAAAACTTCTTTACTGAAAGGGTTGTTAGGCTCCGGAATAGGCTTCCCAGGGAGGTATCCCAGCGAGGTAACCATCCCTGAATGTGTTTAAAAACCATTTGGATGTGGTGCTCACAGATATGATTTAGTGTAGGGTTGTTAGAATAAGGGTAATATGATTAGGTTGAGGTTGGACTTGATGATCTTGAAGGTCTTTTCTATGATTTTAAGATTCTATGATTTGGACAAAGACTGAAAGATTGTAACAGTAAATCTCTAGTTTTTCATAGATAAATTTTATGTATTGTGTAGTTTACACAATAATGCATATAAATACTTTTTGTTGGACTAGAAAACTATGAATCAGGATGCTAAACATTATGTAGGAATAGTTTTTGAGAAGAACTGGAATAATCAGCAAATTTAATGGAATTAAATATTCTACTGCTGGTGGCCTTTCAAGAGGGCACAGGCGGGGAAACAGAGGAAGGAGATTTCCTAGGCTTGTGCCCAGTAACAAGCTGTTTAATTAATATTCAACCCATCATCCAAAACCTTTGCTGTTTTGTATCTAAGACTGTTTAAATGCAAAATCTAGTGTACATAGTCAGGGCAATGCAAGGAAGTCTCCAGTAAAGATGATGCTTTATTATGTGTATTCTCAGATCAGACAATTGCTCTCACAGGTTGCACAACTGCACAAGACACTACTTGTCACTTCCAGTATTCTATGAAACGGATAAAGAAATTGACAAAATGAGTTCTTCAGAATTTTGTTTAGCAGTCTAAAATATTAAAGGGGAATTGTGGAGAATGCACATAAATATTTCCAAAGCCTCTCTGGCAAAAGAGGGAGGGAAATAATTTATGAAAAAGGAAAAATGAAGAGAAATTTAAGTCATTCTGAAGTAACCTTGACCTAGAGTGTTTCTTTAGAAGTGAGAACATGGAAGGACTTTTGTGTATGTATTTTGGTTTGGTTCAAGGAGGTAAGAGTTAACTGTTGAAGTGAAGGAATGTGTGAAGTGTGCATAGTGCTGAAAGGCTGAAGTTTGGTTTCAGGCTTATCTGAAGGGTGAGGCACAACTGAAGAGAGAATGTGCCAAGATCTAAACAGATAAGGAAAATGGAGTCTCTCTCTTATATTTCTTTCTTATTTTCTGATTGTGAAACACTACCTATAGGTTTCTGAAGGATGAAATAGGAAAGAAAACTACATTTAATACTGCATATGGGATTAAATATTCTCTGTGCATAGGGAGCATATCCTAATTCATATATTTTTTTACCACGGCTTTCATTCATGTTCAGATACTCTGATCTGAGAATATTCCAAAAGAAACAGCTTATTTTGTCAATTTACATTGTTTTTTTAGTTTTTGTTTCAAATTCATCAAATCATTTCACATGCTTATAATCAACCCTATTCTAGAAAATATTTATACATACATATAAACATGCTACTTATGCCGCAGAAACAATGCTAAGTATGAGCTTAATGTTTTGATAAATCCAGGCCTGAGAACAGAAATGTCTGAAAACATTCTGAAAAACATCTAAAGAGGAAATGCTAAAATGAAAAAACAACTAACATGATATTCTTGGGATACAATTTTTGAGATAATATTAATGAGATCATTATTAAATTCCAGAATGAAGACCAAAATGATCAAATTGGAATCCTTCCTCCACTTTCTTACTCATTACTTGAGGTTAGGCAATATTTTTATTTAATAAGTCTTGAATATATGTATATATTTTTTCACTTAAAATCTGTTTTTATATTTTATATTTACTCATGCATTCCTTTACCATATTTTTCTATTACTCTATATTTACCTACAGATAGTTGCTCTACTCTCAGCTCATCATGAACGCTGGGAAAGAATTGCAGGTGGAAGGAAGTATGCTCTAATCTCATTCCTTCCCAGACCTTTGTTTTAGGCATTCCCACTGCTTTGTTATAGGTGAAGAAATAATTTATTTGAAGTGAGATTTGGGTATGTCATCATCAGAAGGAAAATGAATAAATGTAAAATAATTTTCTCTTAGTTCCAGTAAGCAGCTGGCCACCATTACTATTACCAGATCCAAAATGCAACCCGCTAATACTACTGTTACCAGACAAACTGGTAAAGGACACATTCTTGATCTGTGAAGATATTAAGAATCATAGGATATACATTGCTAAAGATACGTATTAGTGATATGTTAAGCACTACCTATATGTACATTTATACCCATCTATACCTGATAAAAGTCATTATCTTGCCTATGTGATATGGGATATATTTTTTCACTTGTTTCAATTACATAATCAACACAAAAGGTCAGCAGAGAACAATAAAGAGCAAGAGGGGATACCCTAGGCTTTCTTATTTCACACTTCATATTCATGAAACTTAGTAAATGCATAATATTGTTCATTATAGGAATTGGCGATATTCCTCAGCATTGTATAACTACAGAACACAAGTCCATTACAGTTATTAGATATGGCCTCGTTGCAATTTGTCAGCTACTTACTATTTTATACCTCAAAGTACTAAATACTTTCATAGGAATTTATTGAAACAATGTCCTGCATCAAAGTAAGTTTGATTTTCCTAAAACCTCTCTCTAATCATTAGATTTCTGATAGCATCCAAATACATACTGTAATCATGGTAAAGGCATTAAAAACTGGATTTACGGTAGCATTGAGCACCTGTATCTCTTTGTGAAGGCAGAGAGCCTCAGATATTCAACACCTCGATGGCATATTGTGATTTAGATGATACAAAATGCAACACATGCCAATAAACACAAGGCTGATTTAATTTTGTCTCTGTTCACTTTATTGATTTATTTGGAATGCTGCTGAGTTTACAGAGCAGCATACTAATTCCTGCCAGAATCTGGATTCACTGCTCACATTGAGCATCATTTTACTCTCAGGGTAGTCAGTGGGACACCACCATGTGAGGTAGGGCAGCAGAATATGACTCTTGTAGCAGACAGCTGTATAATGTATTTCATACTAATCTTATTTTATTGTTCCTTTTTTTTTTTAAAAAAAAAAAAAAGAGTTTTTTTTTTAAAAAAAAAGATGGAAGAAAAATGGGAGATCTATGTAAATCCTTTATTTGCATTTCTGCTCTCCAAAGAAGACACATTCCACTTTTAATTTTTCAGTGGTGAGTCCTACTTGTAACTACTTTCATGGGTTCCAAGAATTATGACTGTTCTAAAAGGAATGTTCCTTTTAAATGAATGTCTGTAAAGACCTCTTTCCATGTGATCCACTTTTCTGTGCGGCTTTGAGTTTTATTGAGGAGTTTTCTAACAATGCTACAAAATTTAAAGATCTTTCAAAAAATAGAACTTTAAGCAATTCTTCTCTGGGATTAGACTCCATAAGTCTGCCTGATTTCCTATGGAGTGACTACGGAGTGATACAGCCCACACTGAAATTTTTAATAATGTACCAGATAATAGCATGAGAGCTTCAAAATAATTCTTATTAATTATACTTTCCTCATTCTTCAGTGATTTTTCATCTTTTTTTAAAAATAAAACTACCCTTGTACTTATGTTATAAAAAATTCTGCCTTTTTCTCTTTTTTAATATTTGTATTCAAGACAAACAACAGGAGGTTGAAATCAGGCCATTTAAAAGAAACATCTGCTGACATTTATTCATATGCTACATGTTCCACTTTCATCATTGAATGTAATGATAAACACACATTCCAGTCAATAATGGCAATTCCCAGCCAAGCTTTACAAATGGTCCCTTTAACACCTAAATTGACAGCTCGGGAGGATTTGAGATAGAAGCTAAATATGGTACATTTGGACACTATTTCCCTAAGCCTAGAATGACTGGGAGACTTTTACAAGCAAACACACTGTGGGTATGTGGGTACAGTCTTGACTAATACAGGTAAATATATCATTCAACTTTTGTGTTTTACAAAGAACAACTTTGAAAAGAATTTTTTGAAGCATGACAGCATATTTTTCCTTGAAAAATAATTATATTTTCTTCAAACAGGAGAGCTAATATGAATGGAACCTGAAATTTGAAATAAGTTTGCTTTCTAAAATAGAAATATTTTGTATATTTTTTGCCTTATTGTTTCATATATCAAGCTTATTAATTGCTTTTGCTTTAAAATCATTTTTATAAATTTGCTTTTAAAGCAATAATATCAAGTGCTACATTGCTTCCTTATTTAACTCATGTTTTTGTGTAAGACTGTCTCATGAGCTGCCATATTGCAAAATAGGGTCTCAATTGAAAGCAAAGTTTCTCAGTTATGTGTGACCAAAGATGTTACGAAAAAATTATTAGAGGTTTCATGACTGAGATAAACTGAATAAACTGAAAATGTCTCATCACTTTGTATGCATGTAAATTTATTATTCTGAAACAATAATAATCTCTTTTTGTATTTCTAAGTATATTCTTTTCCATTTCAGTTCAAATTGATTAACCTTCTTGTAACTGAATCATAAACTGATTTTAAGTCAAGCAGAAAATCACAGCTTTTCCAAACTCCTTCATGTGTGAATAGTTTCTCCTTTCAAAACTCTTGTACAGTTCAAAACAGGTCATTCATTATTTAGCAAGAGGGGAAAAATCTATGCATTCTAAAATAATGAATATAAAAATAATTATAGGATCACAAAGTTATCTTGTATAGCATAATGAAAAGTGTTAGACAAGAAGACAGTGCTGTACCTATTGACTGAAATATATATATTTTTAAATACATTCAGTTCAGTTTATCATATTAGAATTGGTGCCATTTATTTTTATGAAGAACTACAAAAATTGATGTTCGTTTGGTAGTCTTTTACTCTATTGACAATTTGCTTGGAGTACAATAACAAAAGTCACAGAATTTACACACTTTGTGTCTGTCTATTCACCCATCTATGCAAATTCATCCTATTGGATGTAGGAGGCAGGTGACCTATCATTGCCCTAACTATATGTTCAAAGATACCATTTCTGTTTATATTTCCTTTACTTTTCACTTACACAAAATGGCTACTTAAAGCTTAAGATAATGTTGAAAGGTTCTACACTGCTTTCTAACATGAAAGTCCATTTGGTATCTGACAGTGTTTGCAGCATTAGGACATATATGCACACACAAATGGATTGAGCTGTTCAGTACTCCACACTGTTAAATCCTGGGATGAGTTTTCACAGCTAAGTGTAAAACTGCTACAAACGAAGAAATTAAATCACAATCAGTATTTTGTTCTTATTTGAGTCTGTAACCTATGCTATTGAACTGAAGGTTTGGGGATATTTTTTCTTTTTGTTAATTTCTGAGTCTAGTTTTGAATGGTAAGTAAAGTAGGTTTGTTACTTTTATTTAGTAGAAAAAAAGAGAATAGAATAGTTAAGCTTGAAGGGACCCACAAAGATGACTGAGTCTAATCTGAATGAATCTTTACCTTGAAGTTTAATAAAATTACAATAGGGCTTTTGATTTCTAAATTAATGGAATAGACAAATTTAGTAAAACACCTACTTCTGTATAATTCAAATATGCAGGAGGGCATGCAGTATTGAAATACAACTCTGTATACCAATGTAATACAAGCTTTCATCTCTTGCCAGTAATCATAATAGAAATCATGTGCTGCTATAAGGCAAAAGTTTAATGATCTGCAATTGAACATTAGGCCACCAGTACACAAAGCTTGCCTTTTTGAGAAAGCTTGAGAGTAGATAGCAGCTATGAAATACAAATCTGTGGATTTGTTAAGAGCTGCACATGGCGCAAAGTCAACTGAAGCCACAGTTTTTGTAGTGATGTAATTGTAGTTAGAAAAAAAAAGCTATAATACAGAGTATAAGAAGATGGAGCCTTCTGATTCTCACAGATGAGGAAATTCTCTACAATAGCATCCAAGTCATCTGGACATCATATCTATGAGGTGATACCTGCAGATACATCAGAAAAAGTTCTATGCCACAGAGTTCTTTATTAGAAAATAGTTGCTATTCTTGTTTTTGTTTTCTACTTTAATAGTAATTTCTCTTCTTTATGAAATGCAGTATTACTAAGCGTAACTTTAATCATGAATATTTAACCAGTTATATAATAATTGCTGCAATAAAACATGCCATTCCAGATCCAGGATTTAGACATTGTTTTTCTGAAACAAAATAAATACAGACAGCATCCATTTCTCCATAAATGGAGAAAAACATTTGCCAAAAGGAATTAGGATTGTAATCTAGTAGCCTTCTAATCACGAATACTAGAACTCTATTTTACTGGAATTGCTATCTCTCTTGCTTAGAACTGAAGCAAACCACATGTACAGAGACAAGATTTTAGTTCTATTGTAAGTCTTCCAAATTCAGACTTCTGAATATTATGGGTTATTTTTTTTATTTTTTTTTTTTGTCTAAAGTGGGTATTCAGCAGCCCAGTGTAAAAACAGATTAAAAAAAGTCATCACACAAGATTTCTAGAAAGATGAAAAATATTAACCATCGTGTCATTTTCATAGCATGCTCCTATTGCATTCAGGGCAATGCTCACTATTCAGGTGAGAAAGTTTTAATGCTTTATGAAATCTGGAAGCTTTGCTAGAAGCTTCTGATATCATTTGGCTTGTCACTAAGAATTTAAAAACAAAACAACAAAAACGATGGCCTTGTTAACTTAAACCTTTTCTCTTTACATCACATCCTTAGGACTACTGCAGGCTACTTGGCTAAGATTGCTCTAATCTCAAGAAAATATTGAACATTAATGAACTGTCAACAAAGCTCACAGGATTACCTCTACATGACACAGAACTCTGTGCCTGTGTAAGGGCGAGTGAGGGACAGATCTCTGCACAACAGTCTCTATGAATATATTTGAGAGACTAATCTCTACATTCAGATTTCATTTTTCACTCATCTAAATGTGATACAAACCCATAGGTTAGCCAGGTCTGCAGTTGCTTATGGGTGATTTTACCATTTCTACCTCTTATTGTTTTGGTTTTTTTTTCTATTTTAACAAAGAAGAGAAATATATGGACCCAAGTTTTTAAATGCTATTATTAGGCCTATATATATAAGCATGATTGTAATTATATAGGGATTTCTTTTATTTATTCTTTTTTTTTTGAAAGACAGTGCAGATAAATGATAAAATTCAGGTACATTAACTTTCATTACAATGCTAAATATTTATATTAAAAACATACAGATTTCTCTGTCTTAATAATCAAAAAAGAAGAAAGTCAGAAGAACACATTCTGCCAATGAATGTTTCATGACTTTTAAATGGATACATTTTCCAGTATGCACTAGAAAGTTAATATGTTCTCAGAAGATTTCTTTAATTTAGTTGTCGCTAATTTATTCACACTAATACAGGAAAAAAATACTGCAAAATTTTTCATAACAAAAAACTGTGCATATCTCTGTGTTTTAGCTGGCATGTGGTTCTACACAGATGGTTTGGGGCTTTCTTTGCTGCAAAACAGATGGGCCTCCACTGTCCCTTACCAATCAAAAGAGAACTTGAAAATATAGGAATATCTTTACTTTCATTGTGTCCTGTAATTCAAGAAATTAAATGCCTAAATATATGACTTCCTGTGTAAAATGATGAAATATCATATGTTTAATTTAAACTATTTGTCTATATTTAATGTGAAAACTGTTGGGTGGTAATGGTTTTCTTCCAAACAATAACTAAATATTACAAAAAGTATTGACTAGAATGCTGTTAATCTTAGCTGTGTGATATTGTTGTATCTGTACTTTGCTGATACTGTTTAAATTTATTTTAGATGTGATACGATGTCATTCAAAATAATTACCAACTTAAGGGAGCAGCTTGTTGACAGATCATCTTTTATTATTTTGTTCACATACTGCACTGTATGACAGTAGCACAGACATTTATAGTGTGAATATCAACTAACTTTGTTTTGTTCTATATGCATTTGCAATGGGAAGAGTATATTTGGGGCACTTTTTCCTAGTAACACACCATTTCCTGCCTCATTTTGGATCAAAAAAATACTCCTGTAGCTAAAACTAAATTTCCTGAGGACAAAGAGGGAATTAGTTGGACTAAGGGACTGGTTCACCTTGCAGTCCAAACCTTACCAATGCTGATCATCACATTACAAATGATGCAGACCAAGTGAGTTTGGGCCTGAGTGTCCATTAGGGTTGCCATTTATCCCACAGTTCCTGCCTTGATTGCTGTTTTGATTGCTTTTTGCCTAAATGTTCTGAGGAAATGCACTGTCTGAAAAATACTCTACTTTGTTCTCAAATATTCTGACTTGGATTTCTCTGAAGTGGTTAACTGAAATGTACAGAGACTGTAGCACTAAAATACAAGGTGTCAATTTAATAAGATCTTATTCCTTTACTTTAGCATGTTGTCATGCAATGCTTGTTGTACATTGGACATTCTCTATTAATGATGTTACATTATCTTGATGGTATGCAAAGAAAAGTTCCTTATTTATATACTTGAAAATATTCTTAGGTGAGTTTTTGGGTTTTTTTAAGAGCTCTCTTCCAGCTATAGAAACTGAAGATATAGTAATTTCAGAGCACTACTTTAAGGTAATATATCTATTATTATGTTCCATGAATTATAACAGCATATCACTTCTATCTGTGTCTTGAAAATTACAAACCCAGTGCCACTTTACTTCATTAATGCTATACATTTTTATGATCCAGTAGCCTTGTGTGGGAAGGAGTCCCATTTTGCTGTCTACCTTAAACGAAAAAGGTGCAAGTCATCCAACTAATTTTAAAGTATTATGATTTTGTTGAATGCATGGAACACTGAGCAACAGAACATCTTTTCTTTTCCTCTCCAATCTTCAATAATATTTATAGTTTTAACTGTTATTTGATACATATTATGAAGAATACATTTTAGCAGCAGACAGCATTAACTGCAGTGCAGCTAATTTTCTTTTCTTGTGTTGGTGCAGAAATCTTTTCTTGTGTTGGTGCAGAAAAATTTCTAATTGCAGGTGATGTTCTTTTTAATCTGCTGGAGTTATTTTTTTTATTGATATTTAAAAGGGGAAAAGGAACAAATTAAACAGTCATGCCACTATGTCAGAATAGCTCACTGAGATATTCTATACATAGTAACAATTTTTGAGCAGTAAAACATAGCTATAATTATTCATTTGGTCATGCCTAACACTCAGAATCAGGAATGATGAACTCCAGTTCATGACTGGATGTAAGAGTATGGTGGTTTCACCCTGAAGGGAAGCTAGACCATAACTGTTCTCTCTCTTCCCCTCCTCATATGAGGAAGGGGAGAAAATATGATGAAAAAAGCTGAGATAAGGACAAGGAGATAGCTCACTAGTTACCATCATGCATAAAACAGACAACGCAGGAAGAATAATATAATTTATTGCCTATTGCTAACAGACTAGAGCAGTGAAGAACTAAAAGCAAACTAAAGCCATCATCCTTCCTCCATCCATCCTTTTCTACCTCTTTCCCCCAAGTGGTACAGGGTAAAGGTAATGCAGGTTGCAGTCAGCACATAACACTTCCTCTCTGCTGCTCCTTCATTTCTTATACAAGTCACTCTCTGCCGCTGCTCCAGCATAGGATCCCTTCCACAGGATGCCATCCCAAACTGATCTTGTGTGGGCTTCCAACAGCCTGCAGCTCTTCAAGCACTGCTCCAGCACAGGTTGACATGGGTGGAAGCTTTCCCAGCCTTCCTTCTCCATCGCACACTCCTCTCTGGGCTGAAGCTCTTGCCGCTCCTGTGGGGACTCTTCATGGGCTGTGGCCTTCTCCAGTCCACATCCACCGCTGCACTGTGGGCTCCCCCACAGCTGCATGTGGAGATCTGCTCTGTATGGTGCCCAGAGAGACTGCCTGCTTCTCCCTGGGCCTCTCCTGGGCTGCAAGGAACTTCTGCTCCATGCCTAGAGCACATCTTGCCCTCCATCTGCACTGACCTGGGTGGCTGCAGGGCTGTTTCTCTTACATAGTCTTAGTCTCTCCCAGCTGCTTTTGCACAGCAGTTTTGCCCTTTCTTAAATCTGTTCTCTCAGAGGCACATCCAGCATTGCTTGTGGCTTAGCTCCACCAGTAATGAGGTTCCTTCAGAGCAGCTGGAGCTGAGTGGAACTGACTCTTGTATAAGGCAGCTTCTGGGCTCTGTTCACAGATGCCACCACTTACACCCCTTCCCCCCGCCCCCCACCTGCCCCTCGCCCAATGTTTCCTTAGGAAACTAGAATTGCTATGTCATTTACAGTCTGTTCTTCACATGAACTCGGCAATGACACCAAGAATAGTCTTGAGCAGTCTTGAGATTTTGCATAGCCTTTCTCAATGAAAACTGAGCTGATGTTCAGGATATACTTGGTAGACTCCATGAACAGAAAAGAACTGTACAGTAGGAAAAGAAGGAAGGATGATTAAAAGTCAACATTCATAACCTAAGAAGGCTTTAAAACCTGCAGTACAATGCACTTCTCTCTTGAATTGGACTCTGTAATATCACTCACTCTTCTGAGGACTAGAGGGAAGACCATTGGTGGATACCAAAGTGAGATTGTACAGTCTTCTTGCAGCAGTGATAATCAAGAGTAGGAATGTGAAGTAGGATTGGGCCAAAGTCTATGAAGCGTGTGGAAAATCTGTGGAATAAAGAATAGGAACTGCCTATTGTCAGCTGATTAGGTAAAAGCAACATATAATTCGTTTTATCTGTCCTAATTTTTAATATACATATATTCTTTATATATTGTTAATATATTCTTTTTATTATGTTTTGGAATATAGTTCAAATTATAAATGTCAAATATCTTTTACAATTTTTCAAATACTATTATAGCAACTGCCAGTTTCTCCCTATTTGTACTTAGTTTGCCTTTCGCGAAACATTGTAAAGAAACATTTTGTCAACTAACAATTTAATAAATTTGACTTCTGATTCGGTGTTAAAACAAAGGATGTTTTTCAGCACTTGTAACACAAGAGGTTTTTGCAGCATAGTTTCAGAACTCGTTCTCAGTGAGAAACCTTATCTAATCCTGTTTCATCCTTTAAAACTGCCTACATGCTAATCTCAAGGGACAAATTTAATACTTTGCAACAAAGGGAATATAGCCCTTTCAGCTTGAATAGAGCATTTGTTAGGACACCACGTGAGGTATGAATAACATTATAATGTTGCCATTTACTTGGCAAGGGAAAAAAGTGCACACTTGCAACCAGAAGATTAGAGCTTCTTCCTTGGGTTAAATTTTTTGACCCGTACTATATCCCCAGACACCTATTTTACTGTTGTATTTGGGTTTTCTACCTCTTCTGAACTAAACACTGAACAAATATAAGTAAACAGTTTGTTTTAGCTGAAGATAGGCACTATTTAATTGAGTTTTGATGATAGATGTGCTACAAATGGTGCAAACACCTTTGAGACAGTAAAATAGGATTGTCTTATGTCATATATAACATTACATAAAGGATTTTCTTTAAGGGATTTCTGAGAAATTACAACAGGAAGACAAATGATCTAATATGAAGAAGAATAAAAAATTGTAAAACAATACTTTGGTAGTAAAGTTAAGTATTACTTTTCTGTATCAGTTTTTCAATACTAGCAGATGACTTTTTCTTTATCTTCTTTTCATACCCAAGTGTTGTGGACAATTTATTCTTCTAAAAATATTGTTCAATATCGTGTTTTTACAGTTTAGAGTGCTTCATCTTAAAACAAAAACAAAAACAAAAAAACCCAAGCAAAACAAAACAAAAAAACAACAGAAAACACGTATTTGTGAGATTATAAAATATGTATTAGATATATTTACTAAAGTTTAGACTTTCTGATGATATAGACATAATTAACATGTTCTATTCTAGTGCACTTTTTCTCTTCAGATATTAATATGTAATCTGTACCTAATATACTGTATTAATTATAGATGTGTTGGTAAATTATACTTGGTTACAAAAATGTTGCAAGTAGGTCTGATGACTATTTTCTTTGCCTCACACATAAAGCAATACTCAAACAACAGACATTTGAGCAAATACCAATAGGCATACCAAATAGATTATAGTGAATCTGTCTCTTTGCTTTACTGAAGAAATAATTACACTTCTTGTTTCCTCTTGTCCAGAAAGAATTCCATGAATTGAGATCTACAGCAAAAGCTACTTCTTCCTGACAAGAAGATGGAATTTTAACCTTTGAAATGGCATGTTACTGCCATTGCCATTTGCCATGGCATTAGGTGTTTTCCTCTCTTAGTACTGAAGACAAGAAACTATTTCCTGCAAAGCATTCTGCAAATGAAATACCAAATCCTAAATATGCAAGTAAGGATATCCAGTTTTCTACAGATTTCATTTAGTGGTGTGCCTTGCCCATATCCAAAACAAGTTTCCATTTCTTTTCATTCAGCTTGTATTTAAATGTAGAAGAAAAGCTCCAAGATAATTATTTGTTTCTCTATACTGTCTTGCAGTAAATAAAAATCTATGGATATACATATAGAAATGTTTCTGATTCTCTGCTTTTAAATAAATAATTTTCATAAGATAGAATGTCATGCTGATAAAGAACCATAGAATCATAGAATAGTTTGTGTTGGAAGGAACATTTAAGATCATCTAGTTCCAGCCTCCCTGCTATAGGCAGGAACAGTTCCCACCAGACCAGATTGCTCAAAGCCCCATCCAGCCAGGCTTTGAATGCCTCCAAGACATTCAAACAATTCAACCCACAACCTCTCAGGACAACCTGTTCCAATGCCACTGTCTTAAACAGTTCATATGGACATGAGCTCTGAATTTAATCTTACTGTGATATATAACAATGAACAAGATGTTTAAGCAGTTTGTATCATAATATTCTTCATTAAAGATGCTCATTTTAGGCCAAAGGATAAGAGTCCCTACATAAACACAATACTTTTTTCTTTAAAACAGAACATGACCCGGGTGCTAATGGCTACCTTATTTGCTTTCATATCTTAAGCAATACCTTCTTTGTAAGAATTCATCTGTTTTCTGTTACAGTCAACTCATTCTTGACTGTGCCAAGAAACGTGATTAGATGGAAAGCCAGTTTGGTTTCAGTTCTCTTAGAGATGAAAGTTCTAGTAAAAATGAACAAATATTGTTTCCTGCCTTGCTGCTATATCAGTATAAAGTGTATACATAATGATGCTATACTTTTTTTTTTCTTCTTCTTTTTGCATTATATGTATACTTTATAGAGTGGATTACTTAAAAATTAAGGTAGTGATAAATCAGACACATAGTTATTGCTGATAGAGTAACATGGTCTCCTTTCTTTCAAATTAATTATCATAGAATCACTAAGGTTGGAAAAGACCTCTAAGATTGTCTAGTCCAACTGGCAGCAGCCCATCACCATTATGCCCACTAAGCCAGTTCTACTGATTCTACTCTTTCTTGAACACATGGTGACCCTACCAGTTCCCTGGCCAGCCAATTCCAATACTTTTTCAGAGAATAAATTTTTCCGAATAGCCAACCTGAACCTCCCCTGGCCCAACCTGAAGCCATTAGCTCTTGTCCTGTTGCTAATTACCTGGGAGAAGAGGCTGAGTACCACCTCACTACAATTTCCTTTCAGGTCATAGAGAGTGATAAGGTCTTCCCAGAGCCTCTATTTCCAGAGTAAAAAATCCAGTTGCCTCAGCTGCTTCTCATAAGACTTATGCTTCAGACCCTTCACCAGCTTCACTGTTCTTTGGACATGCTCCATTGCGTGAATGTCTTTTTTGTAGTGAGAGGTCCAAAACTAAACGAAGTACTTGACATGCAGCCTCACCAGTGCTGACTATGGTCAGACAATGGCATCCCTGCTCCTGCTGATTACACTATTTCTGATGCAATTGGTCTTCCTGGCCACCTGGGCACACTGCTGGCTCATGTTCAGCCCGATGTCAACCAGCACCCCTAGATCCATTTTGTCCTTCCAGCTTTCCAGCCACTCTGCCCCAAAACTGCAGCAATGCATGGAGTTGTTAGGACAAAAATGCAGGACCTGACATTCAGGTAGTAGAAGCTTGTACAATTGGTCTCAGTGCATCAATCCAGCAGCCTATCCAGATACCTCTGTAGAGCCTTCCTACCCTCAGGCAGATCAACACTTCTTCCCAGCTTGGTGTTATATGCAAACTTACTGAGGGTGCGCTCAATCCCCTAATACAGATAATAAAGATCTTAATGTTTAATACCCAATATTAATATTAGATTAATATTAAGGGTAGGATTATGTGCATACTAATCCATGTTAGAGACACTGAGCTTAATTAACAAAATAAAATAGGGAAACATACAAATACTTACTAGTCTTTTATACCAGCAAATGCAAAACACCCTACCATATCTGATTCAAATGCTAGAAGTCACAATCCAAAGCTGGTGAATTATACCTTACTAAAGCAATCTCCTGCCTATGGTGACAGGAGGAAAGTAGAAAACTTAAACACATTAAATTGTCTGTTTTCAGTGTAAATCACCTATGTACCTGCACTTCCTATATGAAAGAATAATGGTTAAGACTTTGCAGTATTAAATGAGGTGCTCCTTTCTATGAATAAATGAAGTTTAAAATGTAAAGTGGTAGTTTCCTTTATTTTGTTAATTTCAGTCAGTAACATGGAGTGATCAAAAATTTTTCTCTGAGAAGAACAGTGTAAAGCCTACCAAGATTGTAATAAATACAGATAATTAGGATAACAAGAGGGTCAGACTTGAAAAAGTTCATCTCAGTAAAACTGTACTGATTAATATATCTCCATCTGCTTTACCTTTCAATTGTCTTCAGCCTGTTCCACCTATGATGACACATCAAAACAAAATCACCATTTCCTTATACTTACACAACTGCATGGACAACAGTTGCAATATTTCTGTCAGAGTTTAAAAACACAGGCTACACATTAGATGTTTGCTAAAGATTTACCAGTCCAGCCAAGATTGTTGATGTGCCCCACAGTCTTCAAAATGGTATAGGTATTATTGTGTTGAAAGAGAAAAGTCATTTTTGTCTATGACTTCACTGGACATTCATACCTTCAGCTTTGTCAGTGTCACAATGTAGCTGTCAGATTTGATGATTTGTCCACATACAAGAAAATTCAGAAGGATTACCCCTTTCCTATCCTGAATGACAGTGTACATCACTTTATCCACTGATGGTTGCATTTTAATATATATATTTTTTTTTAACAAGGAATTCACTTATCACCACCTCATGGACTGCCATTTTGACCCCATCAATTAATGTAAATTAGAAATCAGACAATTAAAAAAGTTACCTATGGAGCAAAATATATCACAGAAAATTCTATACCTGACATGGCTCTATGAAATATGAGGATTAAAAGCACATTAGTAACAAAGTAAATTATAGTAATGATACCTACATATGAGAAATATTACTGTCCAATAGAGTAAGAGCATGGAAAGTATTTATATCAATATTTCTAATATGTCAGAAAGAAGCTGTCTGATAACGTTATTTTTCATAAAGCAGTAATGGAGTATTTCTAGTCTGCTGTGCTAGAAACTTACAAGGAAAAACCTTCAGGGTTTTTGCTTATTGGCATACAGGTTTCCATGATCCACATATCTGTTTTCCTAAAGCTTACTTTTCATGGGATGGATCTTCAGGAAGTGTGGGAATATTATAACACTGTGACAAGGAGAAGCGAAGCAACCCAAACTACATTAAACAGCTAATATTTTAAAATATAGAAAGCTTATGAAAAAGCTGATAGGAAATTCAGTTGTCAAAGAATGAATATATAATAACTACAGTCAGTATGAGTCTATCAGAAAGATGTCTTTTCAGACAAAAGCATTTTCATTTTTTGACAAGATTTCAAGTTTCCTTATTAGCATTAATTGTATAAACTTCAGACTTGGTTAGGTATTAATGAACTGGCCAACTGATAGATTCCAAAAATAGAGTATTTCCAGTGTAGTTCCATGGGAACTGGAACAAGTCCAATTGCTTTTCACCACTGTCATAGTTTAAGCTGGGATGGAATTGCTTTTTTTAGAATGTCTGGTATGATGCTATGTTTTAGTTCTCTTGAATATTGATATTCAATATTGATAACACACCACTGTTTATAGTTGCCTGCTAGGTAGCGTTGTATAGAGCCAAGGCCATTTGCAGCAAAGAGCCCAAAGAGCTGGGAGGGAACAGAATTAGGACAGCTGACTTAAACTGGCCAAAGGAATATTCCATACCTTATGACATCGAGTGGAAGGAGTACTGAAGGGGGTGGGAGTTCATCTCATCTCATTCTCTTTCGTTGCTTGGGGGCATGGCTGGGCATCAGTCCGTGAGTATTGAACATAATGAGCAATTGCTTGTGCACTGCTCGTTATATACATATATATAACATAGCATCATACCAGATACTCTGAAGAAAATAATTCTGTCCCAGATGAAACTAAGACAATCGCAAATATTTAAGTAAAAATACATTACTCTGATAAAATTTCCAGGTGACATAAAACTTGACAGAGTAATGAAGTCAGAATAATTTTACTCTTTTACGGGGAAATATAAGGTAGAAAGGGATCACTGTGGTCTTCTTCTCTTACCTTCAATATAGGTATTAACTAAGAACTTCTCTAAGTTGATGTATTGGAACTAAAAACATGTCTCAGAAAATTTCCAAGCATGCTTACAGAAATAATCCAAACAATCCATTTGACTACAAAAAAAACTTCCATTGCAATCAAATTGTTTGAATAGTTACATTTCCAGTGTTTAAGATGGGTGCTTCATCTTTAGACAGAATTTGTCTGGCTTCAAGTTGCGCTATGGTCATGCAGATTTGGCAATGCAATTTCCAGTGAACTAAACCAGACTTGGAGGTCCTTCTCTCTCCCTTTATTTTGTTAATAGTTTTAGAGATTACTTTCCTACATCATGTAACCTGATGCTAGGTACTGTAACATTCACAAACGCAGTAGTTGAATCTGCTTCTACAGGGACAGGAATAGACCTGAATTTTAGTATTATAAACACAGCAGAATCTGAATATATACCTCTGATCTAAGCTGATCTACTTTGCAGAAAGATAGTAAGTTTCTTGAATTTAATTGGCACTACTTCCATTTCTGTGCAGATAGTCTAGGAATGACAACACACATAAATACACCTTTGTAAATGATAATAGAAATCAGAAGGGGGCAAGGAGAACTGTGATCAAACAAAGAAAAAATGTTGAAAAACAGAACACAGAAGTTTCTGCTTCACAGGAAGCAGATTTCACCCTTAAAATGTTCAGTTTCTAAGCACTATTTAGTCTTGTTTGATACTGATTTTTTTCACATTTAAAACTTGTTTAGAGCTGATTGGTGATATTCAACTGTTAATTTTTGAATGAAAGTTAGAGTGCATAGATGTTCTGAAATCAAATGTTGAAGATTATTCTCCAGCCACCTGCAAAGCAAAGTACCTTGTCATAAACTGCATTTAAATCCAACAGTCTTAGTATTTCTCATTTGTTTCCACCTTCAATCCCCACAAGGTTTGGAGAATCACCAGAGCTTATAAGATTTGCAATTGGTATGGATTTCATAAATGGCTGAACTCTAAATGCACATTTTCAGAACTAGACAAAAAGAGCTGAACAGAAAAGAGGTGACATTCCATTCTGACACATACTGTCTACACTTAAGTTCTTGATCAAAACAGAAGATTTATTTTAATCCTTTTGAGAGTTGAAGTATCTCAGCTTTCCTAAATATCATCATGTTTTAAAACACATGAAGACAACATTCACCTTATTGGAGAAGAGTGTATCTTAATACATATCTGAGAATTTAACTATAAACTATTTTTATACAGCATTCAAATAATATATAAACAATTGATAATCTGACTTTGTAAGCATGTGTGCCATCTTTGTAGAACCAGATCTGTCACAAACAACTCTCATATGAATGTTCTATTCTTTATCTGCATAGTCACAAAATCTGTTCTCCAAGATCCACTTTTCTCATGTGGAAATCATTTAAATAAGAATGTTATTCAATACGTATATAGTAGACTCTGACATTTTTTTTTTAATAAACAATAGGATTGAGAAAAATTGAATAGGCACCTGAATCTAAATTTTCCTGAAGTAAAAAGCCGCTTTCTTCAATGGCTGCAAAGAAGAATGATTGCGTTTGGTTTTCTTTGCTCAAGGTGAGAACCTTAAAAGGTAAAGAGATTATTTATGAAATGCTGAGATCTATTCATTCTAAAATCTTTAAAGATTTCATTTCACTAACTTTGGATAATTTTTATTTTGTTTAACAGACCTGTTCAAAAGATTTCAAAAGAAGAATTAAGCAAACGCCTGCAATAGCAGGCTGCCAGGTCAACACAATGGCAGCTGCATTACTAGCTGTTTTTACTTATGTGGTTGTTCATTTACATTCAAATTATGCTTTTCTGAATAGTTTTCTTACTTATCCAGCAGAGCTAATGGTTTTGCTGAAGCAATAAGTTTTAATCTCCCAATTTTTGCATTTGTTTTCAAATTTCTGAGTAAAATTATCTTACCAAAATCCAGAGTAATAATGATTAAGTTCATCACTTTTTTAAGAAAAATAATATAAAAATTAAGAACTTGGGTAAATAAATTTGTCATATAATTTACAGAAATAAATTGCATATCTATTGTCTAGCAATAAGAAAAGTCTTATCTGGCTACACCATCACATTGTGACTATGATCCAAATTCAAAGAAATATGTAAATTTTATCAACCAATAAATGAAAGCCAGTTTTTCCATGTGGTAATCACTACAAGAGCAAAAACAAAAAATTGGAAGTGATTTCAAATGATTAATTCAAACCTATTAGTATTTCCCTCATAATCTTAGAAATATATTAAGAAGTGAGAGTTTTTATAATGCCCTGTATTAGATTTTAAAGTCATCATTTATTTCATAAATGAAAATAACATTTGCCTGATTATCAGGTCCACTGACACAAGACTACTTCAGCAGAATACATAGACTAAAATAGACAAAAAAGGTGAATGAAAAGAATATTTAATCTTGCTCATTTTCTCAGCCAGCTCTACTTATTTTATAATGCAAGTTTCTACTATTTTTTTCCCTGTTGTCAGCACTGAAGAGAACATGTAGCCCCAGAAAAAATTATATTCTACCTTGCATGTCATCAACAAATTGTTTACTAAGATTCTGTTTCTGAAAGAAGTTTTGCATCTTCATAGGGGTCCATAAAGGAAATATCTTTGCAGCCTCTAAAAATGTATTTTCAGGACAGGATCTTTATTTATATTGGTATGCTGCTACCAGACTTTTACATTGAAAGTAGAATATATAATGTTGACTTTACAAACAGGAGGGGAAAATGGACAGATTAGATGTTCAAACATGAAGAAATAATATGAAACTTTCCAATGGTGATTATAGGTAGCTGTTCTCCCAACTAGGACTAAATCATAGCATTTTAAAATTGAAGATATTTATATAGCAGCTGTTATATATCATTCCAAGAACATACTAGCAACTAACCATTCTTCTGTTGTTTTTTTTTTTTATTTTTTCCACCCCTATGCCAGCTGCAAGAACTTGCATCCTCTTCATCAACAACTAAACTTTCATTTTCGCAAATGCCCTGAATGGCCTTTTAGCAAAAGGGAACTTCAGGTAGCTCATAAATGAAAAATAAAATCCTGCTGGGTTACAAGGTTGGTTATTCCTTGTCAAGCCTGAGTGGATTCCATAGAGAATACAAATCAAATGTCTGAGTGAAAGTGATTTGGGACTTCCCTGCAATCTGCACTACTTACAAACCTTGTTTATTTTGCATGTCATGACTTCACAGGTGCTGTCCAGCTCAAATATCTGTTAGATATTTTTTGTGCAGTCAATGCAAAAAAAAAAAAATTATTGATCTTCTAATGAAAAAATAGAAATAATAACTCTTTGAAATAGAATTATTTCAAGTTCTACATAAAAGACACTTCAGAATAAAACCCTAGCCATTTTTCTATGAAAATTGACTGCTAGTGTGTTAGTGTTATGTGGTTAACTTCCAGAATTGATTATGAGGAAATATGCTTAGCTGTTTTAAATCTTACAATTACAGTACATTATTAGCCCATAGAACTACTTTTGTTTGCATTTCAAGGAAAATTAGATTGTTGATTCAATACTTGAAAACTAGTAAATAATATCTGGAAAAAAATATTTTTAGAATGCATGTAACAGCATATCTCTAAGAATTTTTAAGCTAACAGAAAAAGAAGTTTCCAAATAAGAAGGATATTTATTAGTCAGGAATGCAAAAAATTGTTCCCCTGAGGCTTCATTAAGGCTTTTAAAAGCTTACAACAATTAGCCTAGATAAAATCAATATATTTACATTGCTTCATTCACTGCTTTATGATGCTCTATCATATAAACAATCAAATACAATTAATATATTGTTAGATCTTTCTCTTGTTTTATTTGAAAATGTTTCAGCATGTTTTAACATATCATTCTTTGAAGTATCAAAACTCTAATTTATACCATTAATAAACGGTGATAGACTTTACTATAAATATTGTATCTGTTGCCATATAAAGTTACATACAAAGCAGAACATTACAAACATCAGTTCACTCATTCTATTGATAATGAAAATACTGGCATTTGAATTAATTTTGTGTGTGTGTTTTGAACCCAGAGTTCTAATATAACATCTACAAAGCAACATGTAGTAATGTTTCTGTTTTTCAGTGCCAGCAAGTTGTTGGTTCTAAGGTTTTTCCAGTGTTTTTAGAGCTGTTTTTAGAGTACATCTCTAAAACTTTAATACATTATTATTATACAGGTAGAAAATCTTAATAAATAAAAAGCAAAATATTGCAAATGTTGAAATAGCATATAGAATTACTCTCTATTTAGTGCAAATGGAAATTCTCTCTATGTTGTCAGCTTTCATTTAATTATGTTTACAAAGAGGGCAGTTTCTCAAAGGGATAGATCCTAGAAGATGGTGAAACTGCAGGCTCAGGCACTCCATTTCTGTAGTGAGCCCTAGATACGTTTGGTGAAAGCATAAGTACCAGTTGAGATTTGTGTTAACCCCAGTTCAGTATATGTACCCAAATCAGCTGAATTAAAACTCTCAGAACAGACATATAAGAAATGCCAGTGTTTTCATTTTCTTTGGCATGGAGTAGGCTCCAATTTATGAAACAGAGCTGCAGGTAAAAGTATGGTCAGAACTGAAGCACCACTGAAATCCAAATTCTTTTACTACATGGCATGTGAACAGGAATTTCAGTAACACAGCTTTGGAATTAAATGTCTAAATTCTCCCAGTGTATGTCACTTAAGGGAATTCATCATGAAAGAGTACATCTGTGAATTTTAAAAAAAATGAGTGTAACAAAATGGTAACCATAAGACAGCAACCAGGCTTTTTTCACTTGTTCTCACTGCATTTCATTCATAGTGACTGTTGGCAGCACTCAGTGTGTGGAGTTTATATATGTATTTATAGATATGTACATATTGCTTACATAGGAAGCATAGACACTTGAAAATAATTTTATTTTCTCAAATCATTCTACAGAGGGTATTTTGTCCCATTTAAGGCTGCAGCTCTTAAACTAGAGACATCAGAACTGGACATGTCTCCAGATTTGTTCAAACACACTTTATAAAAGAGAATCTACTCTTCTAAAGTACTTAATTAAATAAAAAAATAAAAAAGTAAAGAAATAAAAGAATTAAAAAATAGACCTTCCGTTCTAGCATTAACCAGACAATGCTACAAAGCCTACAGTGTCGATCAAAGTTTAAGCTCTGAGTACAAAACAACTCACTTTTTTTGAAGTAAAGCTCTTCTGCTCATAACTTGTGTTGTTGTCATAATATTAGAAGAAATTGTAATAATATTAAAAAATAATTGTTTTGAGCAATTTAAGCCTACTTGAAAACTGGATTACAAATGATTAAAATTGGAATACTAAACTGAACTTCTATATTTATCAGACAACCTCATTTTAGATACTTCTGTGTCTGTTGAACTAGACTGACAACAAAATGACACAAAAATCCAATTTAGGAATCAGTCAATGCAGTGCAATTAATTTGGTGTTAAGATGGAACATTATTACATTTTGTAATAGGGGTGAGAACATCTTCTCTGGCATTGTGACACTTACTAGATCTATATCAGTAACTAGTAACTAGTTTTCTTAAAGAAAACTATACATTTATAAACAAAGAATTCACAAACTGATCATTGATAGGTCTTTTTATACTGGACTGTCAACCAGCCAGATTGGATACTGATAAAAAGAAAATAACACCTTTCCAGCAGCTTTTGTGAACTAAGAGGATCTATAAATATCTAAACTATATGTTCTATTCTGGCCTCAGAAACCAGAGTCAATCAAGAATAACACATATTTGACACAGAACCTTTGTAAATGAGATCAGAACTAACCCTTAGTGATTTCAAGATGACTGAGGATGACTTTTCATTTACAATGCCATAACTGCATTTTAACAGAAGACAAGAATAAGCTAAACTATAACAGATAGTTTTAAAGGAATAACCACAGGTGTGGTGGGAAACAAATATGTTGTCTCTTATTCCTTCTCTTTCACAGATCCCATCTACAAATATTAACCCATGAGATTTTAGGCACTGCATTAAAAAAATGTTGGGCAGATGGACTGACAATGGCACCTATCACCATACAGCAAATTCTAACTAGAATGCAGGTGTTCATGCTTAAACTTGCCAGCTAGCCAGGAAACACTTTTGTGTTATTGTTTGTTGTGAGTTTTTTTTTTTGTAGTTGTTTTGTTCTGGTGGGGGACGGGGGGAAATGTTGGAGGGGTACTATAGAGGATAATCATGCTGAACAGAGAAAGGAGAAAGGAAGAATGATCCTTTTCAGTGCTTCTTCCTTAGAGTACAGCCTCTGTAAATTAGCATGGCAGATGTATGATCTGGGAATTTTTCCAGAATAATTTTTAAGAAATTAAAACATTCCATTCAGCACTGGTTATGCTAGGAATGTTTTGTTTTTACTTTTTTTTTTTTTTTTTTTTTTTTTGTATATGTGTCCCAGAACCATACATACTTGCAGATCTACTTTGACATACCCCCGATTGCTTGAGAACTTGGATGATTAAACCTGGTTGCCTAGACTCACAGAGCAAAACATGTTTTTCTCTTTTCTATTTCACAAAGGTCAAAATCCATTCAACAATAAAGGATTTTGATTCATAGGTATAAATTAAAAGATACAGATTTAAAGTTTAAATTTGGCAAAAGAGATTAGAGTTCTCTTGCACTAGATATTGTAAAAAAAACAGATGTTAAAGTCTAAATAATCAAATAATATAAACAGCAATTATTTGTGTTCTAATGCCTACAGACAGCAACCTTCAGGTGTCATAGAAACAGAGGACAGAGGTGGCCATTGTTCAAAATAGGTATAAGCTAAGAAGTCTTAAGTAAGCATACAAATGCAAAAGGCATAAGAGAAATATTATCTCTGTTTTTCTGAGCTATAAAAAATTAAAAGCTAAATCAATTTTATGATAATTATTTTGCATAGCTCCTTGAAGAGGCAGGCACACAAAACTGTCTGCCTTCATGTGTGTTTTCTCACGTAAAGTGCCCCAGCTTCCTAAATAATTGGTGGCAGTATGCACAACTGCTTAAGTCCTGAAGCTGTAGAGCAGTTACAGCCAAAATCTCAAATAGATTTTCAAAGCAGGCTTTTCCCATCTGTTTTCACTATAGTATTTAATTCATTTAATCAAATTAGGTCTCATGTGAAAGAACTAAAACAACTCACCATATATTTGGGAGTCTTTTCACCTACTGTAGTTGCCTGAGAGGTAAAAATCTAATTTAACCAGCAGTCTGGGATCCTGGTATAGTTTAGAGAGAGACACAAATATTCAAGCGGGTGAGTCATCTTTCTTAAAACAGAATGATTGACACTGTAGAATTGCTTTTCCCTCTCATTTAATTTCTGAGAGAACCATGATCAGTTTGGAACAGATACCTCATCCTATATTGAGTACTGTTAGGTAAGATGAATAGGAAGACAATTTCATTACATGGCAGTAATGAAGACACGAGTGGATCACTACTTACAGATGTTTTGTTTTTATAAAAAATAAATATTAAAAAAGAGAGTTCACATAGCAGAAGAACAGGTTGAGATACAGACACATTCTCCATTAGTATGTAAACTGTTAAATCTTGTTTATTTATCTAAAAGTAGATTTAAAAGGTATTTGCTAAGAGGAATATATAAAATGAAAAAATAGTGAAATGAAAAAATAGATAAAATGAAAAAATTTCTTATTCTAACAAAACAAAATCCTACATGATTCAGTGAATGAAAACTGAAGAACTAGACATATTCAGACAGGACATGAATTCTACACTGAAAGTGTAACTCAGTTGGAGCAAAGAAATTCTTCATAGCTTCAAATCTTTAAAGAAAGATGAGATACCGTTTTGAAGAAAATGCTATAATCTAAAAAAATAGGTTACTTCAGACAAAATTATTTTAAGTATCTTTAAAATCTCTTCCATCTCAGAGGCATGCCTGACTGCAGTAACTTCAGATGACTCAAGCTATCAACAATTATTGGGGAATGGTCTCTTCATTACAGAGGACAGTACAGTTATGTGATATATTGTGGCACACTAATTCTGCCAGCAGTAATTACTACTCTCTTAAATCCCATATCCTTGTCGTTCCTGGGAAAACAAACTATCAGCTACCTCTTTTTCTAAGTTGGTATAATTTCCATGAGAGTATTAATGTTGAGAGCAAGCCTATGGGCTCATTCTCTAATCAAACCCATCTATTCTGAAACTCTGCTGGTTTCAAAGGAAGTGTCAAGCTCTTCTCACGGTGCTGTTGGGACTCATAGTCAACCCAAGCATAAATTTCAGTTTTAAATCATTGTCCAAAAATAATAGAGCCATTTTATACAATATTTGCTTTGAGACTTTTTTTTTTTTCCAAATTTGCCAAGGGTTTTCTTTATTTTAGACAAATTTCAAATATTCTGTGATTTTATTTCCCTCTGAGTGTATTTGCTTTCCAAGCAGTTTTCAATAAATATTTGTTTTTTATGCAAACTGATTTGGTTTTAATTTCTGTATAGACACTGGGGTCTTGTGATCTTTCACGCTAGACACTACTGGATTGTTAGAAGTTAGCTCTGTTCCCTAATCAATACAATAGAAACTACAATAATTATCTCCTTCTCCCTCCCAGTTCCTCAAATATTTATTACATATCTAGTTTTCACACTGTACAGACATTTCAAGAAGCGTATGAGAAATGCTTGAGACAGCTCAGTTTCAAACTGTGTCCTGATTATTGCTTTGTAAATTAAAACATGAATTTGAATGTGCTGTTTATTTTTTTTGTTTTGGTTTTGCTTTGTTGGTTTTGGGGTTTTTTTTTGTTTCTTTTTTTAACACAGCAATCGCTGTAATGACACTGGGAAAATATGTCTGTTTACTGTAGACTAAATAGTTTCCTTAAAACATTCTAAACACATGCAAAAGTTCATGATGCATAATGATTTGAGTATTTCTTTTAGGTAGGTGTTCTGTATTTCAGAAGATCCATATGTGCCACAAACAGTGAACAATCAGGAACACTCACTGATTATGATATGATTTTTTTTTGGCAGCCTCTTTCTATTGCTCTGACAGAATTGTAGTGATGCATTAGTCATTTGCATAGAAAAGATCTTGGTCCATGACAGTCATTTATTGGTGGTGCCATCTGCACTTTTTGTGAGTAGACTCTAAGATAAAAAAAGTATACTTGTTTCATTGGTACTTTAAAAATTTGGATGCTGTCCTAGTCCTTTTCAGCAAACACTTAAAAAAAATAATAAATTTAAGTGTAACTTTTTTTTTTTTTTATTACGAACGAAAGCTTAAGAATTAATTAGAAGGACTGAAACAAAAATTCAGTTGTGCTGTAAAACAACTCACAAAGACTCCTGAGTTTTTCACTTTATCTCAAGGCAGTCAGATTGCTGCAGTACATATTTCCACATTTGTGTTCAAAATGCCCATCATTCTTCATGGAGCTATTTACATAAATTGTCTTGTGCTAAACCTGGCATCACATGGTTTTTCCTCCTTGAGACCTTCTTATTTGTATGATCATTTCGTACACATTTCAGGAAAAATATAATGCTCAATAAGAAAATATTCTTTTTCTGACTGCAGGTGTCCGCTATGGAAGGTATCATACTCAATTCAATTACTGGTGGAAACAAATTTCATAACTGAGTATTCTTCTCTGTGACTGTTCTGATGCTATTAAGTGCACTCTAGAGCATGTAAATTTAAGAAGCATCTTCTGTAGCTGTTGCCATGATAAGACTCATGAAGTTTGCAGATCATTGAATTAATTAGACTCAAGCTCATGCAGGGTTTTTTAGATTAGTGAGCATGAACTGAATCCAGAACTAGAGCAAAAAATCTGCTCAATTTCAGGCTCATTTACAGAAACACAGCCCTTTTTTTGTTCTTTAAAAAAACAGACCAATAAAGATCTAATCTTAACAGAGCTTCTTACCTCAGGATAAACTGTGTAGTTCTTATTACCAGATGCAAACTTAATTCTCAGATGTTAGAGTGAAGAACACAAAGTAAAATTTGGGCTGCAGTGACAAACAACAGAACTCTTGTTCTAATTGGACTGGAATTTCTATGATGTATTTTAAAGAAAACCAAAACAATTAATGTTCTGAAAATGTGTAAAAAATTAAGGATCATTCTCAATATCACTAACTGATATATGGTATCATTTCCTGTAGGAATTTATACTGAAGAAAATTTATGCTATGATCATAGCATGAAACAATAACTGACAGATTCCGGAATATTGTTTCCACTCAAATTCACCCAGAAACCTGTATTTCTTCTATTTTCTTTTTTTTTTTAATATTTCCCCACATGTACTCTGAACATATAGGTGAAATAGATTCTCAGCTAAGTTACAGCATTCATGATTGAGACTTATACCACAATTCCAACAGATTCCACAGTCTCCTCTAATCTTCCCCTATAGCAAAAGAGCTTGTTATAGGCTCTTATCAAATCTATCCTCAGATGTAGGGATGATGTGAATCTACTCAAGGCAAAAGTTTCTTGCATTAGAAAAATGGGACAAATTTGCCTGAATATAAAACAAATGACTTTACTTTTAAGAATTTAGGTTACTGTTCCAAAACCTTTCTGAAAAGTACTATGGAGCTTATTGCATAATTCTTCGTCATTTTATTAGAAGTAAAATAGGGTATATAAACTTGGAAAATATCTATTAAAAATATAAATTGTAAAATTTTCAAAAAGAAACATTCATTTCCTGAAAATTTAAGACTGCATTTTGTACTCTAATTTAGTTGTGACTTATTTTTTTAGTCACAGAATTAACATAGAGTGGAAAAGATAAATTAGATAGATGGCTACATCTAATCAACATTCACCAAGGTAAACACTGATTTTATTTTGAATTTTCTTGAGTTTATTTCAGATAGATGTTTTAAAATACTATATTGAGTAGTAATACATTTTTGAAATCCGTTCTCCCAACAGTAAACTGTTAATGCAAAATATGACTCATTGTTGAACGTCTATGTGAAAATATCAAAAGCTCTGAGAACTCCAATCCATCTTTGCCATTTGGTTTAAAAGAAAAACTAACGAAAAGTAATTTTCATTTTTTCTTCGTAGGAATCTGTTTGATTGTCCATATCATAACTATAATATGCATCTGTAAAGTACATACTTCAGCTACTGTTGTAAACTTAATGAGTACTTCCAAAACATTCATCAACCCTAAGAAGGAGCGCCTGATGTAAGTAGAGAACACCAGTAGATGCCTTACTTTCTACTGCAGACAACAATGCTTAATTGCTCTTCCAAATATGCCTCTCCAAGGGAATGCAAGACATTTTTGAGGAACACAAGGGGAACCTTCTATTGTGGAATGCTCTAACAGAGTTGAAGCTAAGGGGTAATAATGGCTGAATTCACTTGAGAGAGGAGGGAAAAGTAATATAGTAAAAATGGCAGAATACCATTCCATCACATTCTTCCCTTTTTTCTGAGGCAGAATTACAGGAACAGCAACAAGGGGTCTTAGATAGCAACAAATCATATCAGAATGTTCCAATTTATTAGCTTATACATTACTCATTAGGGTATCTTTAACCTGCACAAATTTCACAGCTTTTTTGAAAAGGAATTGAACTTCAAAATGAAAACTATATCATGATTTTGAAATATATCTGTAATTTTATGTAATAGGGGGATAGGGAAGATTATAGAATAAATTATAATGTTAAAAATTCAGCTTACTTATAAAACAAGTTTTTTCCAGTGGATACTGTAACACTAATATTACAGCACAGAGAAATTATCAATGCATACAAACATGAGTCAAAATAGAACCATATTGGGCAGTATAAAGCTTTGGAACATTCAACTAATGATAATGAAAACTAGCTTATAAAAATTCAAACAGCATTTTGTGAAACTATTATAAAGCTAGAAGCTTGAGAATTAGACAGAGTACCCACACAGCAGGAGAGTACAAATGAACACCTACGCAGATGGCTGCTATAAGAACTGAACAACCACCATTCCATATAATAGAAAGAAGCAAAATGAAGTGCCGATTGTAAGTGGTGCTTAACTTTATTAAGCTAAGAGAACACTATTACTGAAAGTCTCTATCTGACAAAAGGAAATTACTTTGTTGTAATCATGTTCATGAGCTGTCTTATGCAGTCAAAGGCCTGCCATTCATTTAAATTAAACTGTAGCCTTTAAAATGTTAATTAGATGTTACAGCCAGATGCAATATTGAAGAACCTTTAATTTATAAGTTTCAGCCATTTTCTTGAAACATTCTCACATGTTTGTAACAGAACAACAGGCATGGATTTGTGACAATATCAAAAGACTAACTTACCATATATATTCCTTTTGTTGTCTTTGATAGCTCTTCTATGTATGTTAATGAGTGCATACAATATATATCCCTTTGAAAGGTATGTTTCTGAAGTTAAATTAGAAGACAGAACTTGACTACATAATAATTTAAAAAATGATTTTTCAGACATTACTTTTCCTAAGGTTAGAATAGACCTAATTGAGACAATCCACTTTTACAGCTTTACTTTACTTTGCTTCAAGTCTGTCCAATTTACGTGGATAAATTAGTTCACCAGGACCAATTGTAGTATTATGGCACCAACTGTTTATGAAAACAAAACTATTAACCTGACAAAAACATATTCAAACAGCAGTATTGATGCTAGTGCAAAGTACAAATTGAACCTTCCACCCACCCAGGAACATTAATCAGAAGGAGATTTGTGATATAGAATGGTAAAGCTCAGAGGATGATGAAGTCAGTAAAAGAGGAATAAGCTTATACAAGGAACAAACAACTCCATTTACTAAGCTCAAATTTACATCGTCAGAAATATTGACTACAAATTCTATTGCTGCAAAACTATTTTCAAGGGTACTCTTTTTGCTGAATTAATGATTTAAACTGAACTATGAATTGTTTGCATTCTGTTCTGGTTTTAGCTGGAACAGACTTGATTTTTCCTTCAGGGTGTCTGGCATGTTGCTATGTTTTGGCTTTAGGAGAAAAACAATTTTGGTAACACATCAATGTTTTAGTTGATACTGAGCAGTGCTCTATGGAGCCAATGACATTTCAGTTTCTCAGCTTCTCATACTGTCCTGCCAGTCAGGGCCTGGGGGAGCACAAGGAGCTAGGAGAAGACACTAGAAGGGCTGAACTAAACTGGCCAAAGGGATATTCCATACCATCTGATCTCATCTGAAAAAACTATAAATCTGAGGGGTGTTCACTGGGCAGGGGCAGCAAGGGGCTACGGGACTGGCTGGGCACTGGTCAGTAGATGGTGAGTACTTGTTCTGAACGTCACTTATTTTGTTAAAATGTATTTAATTATAATTACTGTTGTTTCTCTACTCTTTTTCTGTCTTAGTAAATAGTAAATAGTCCCCCAGACTACTGGGAGAGGAGGAGCAAGCAGAAGGCTGCTTTGTGTTTAGCTGCCTGCCAGGTTAAAACACAACACACTCTAAAATTAAGAACTGCCCAGTGGCATGACAACACTAATTTTCTTAAAAATAGCATATACCCCAAAGTGCCAAGTGGCTGAATATTTACAAGACTGATTTAAGAAATATAGACTGTAAACTTTAAAGTGTGATGTTGTTTGGATTCTCAGTTCTCATGTCTGGTCTATATTCTCAAAATGACACTGCAGTATAACTTAGAGCTTTTCACTTGCATTTTTATGTACTCTTGGTTGTAAATTTGAAATGCTTTGCCTTTCACTTCATGGCCTTTTTTTTTTTTTTTTTTTTTTTTGCATGAAAAAAACCTGGAAATGTCCTACTTAAGCATGTAGTAGTGCATCTCATGTAAAAGGCAAACATTCTCAAAAACATTCCCAGGATCATGTATTCAGTTGGAAAGTTCCTCTCAAAATCATCTACCCCCACCACGGACAGGAATGTCTTTAATTAGATATAGCTGCTTAAAGTCTCATCCAGGACAGCTTTAAACACATCCAAGAATTAGGCAGCTACAGCTTCTCTAGGCAACCTGTTCCAGCATTTTACCATCTTTATTATTAAAAATGTCATTCTAAACTAAGTCTACCCTCTTTCAATTTAAAATAATTGCCTCTTATCCTACAGACTCTGATCAAAAGATTTTTGTCATCGTTCCTATAAGCCCTTTTAAAGCTGCAACAAGATCTCCCTAGAGCAATCCCTTCTGCAGATTAAACCACCCCAACTACCTCAGCAGAAAGGGCCATTTATGTGGCTCTTCACTAGACTTGCCCCCATAACCCCCCCAAAAAAGTTCTATTTGTACTAGACATCTCAGTACTGAATACAGTATTCCAGGTAGGATCTCATAATAGCAAAACTATCCTAGCTTCAGTTGAAACAATATTAATAGCAAATTGGCTACCGTCATGTGATAGAAGTACCAAGAACCAAACCACTCAACAATCACAAGTCATTGCCTTTATGGCCTGGAAACAGGGCGTGGAGCAGAGCCAGGACAGGTGGCTTGAATTAAACCAAAGGTTATTCCATATGGTGTGGGTGCTGCTGCTTTGCCTACCAGTTCATAGACAATTGTATTGTTACCAGGTGGTAAGTAAATATATTACAGATAAGTATGGATGTATATTATTTTCATTATGCTTTTCTGTTTTAGTAAATAGCTTTTATCTCAGTCCTGAAGTTCTACTTTTTTTCCCATTCCATCCCTAATCCCACTGAGGAGGCAGTGAGCGAATGGGTGTGTGATGCTGAGCTGCTGTTGGGTTAAACTCCAACAAGAGTAGAGGGGGAGAATCTCATCTATGTCCAGCTTATTGTGTTAGACTTACTTTTTTTTCTGTATTTCTAGCTAATACAGAAAGTAGTAAATTATTATTCAGCTATTTGGGGTGATGTAGCTATGACAGAAGATATATGTATAAGAGGAAGGATAAAATACTGTGATGTAGTTCTGCAATTTTTTTTACAATATGTTGCAAATCTTAAACACAGAATATGAAAACAAACAAACAACAAACAAATGTTGTAGAGAACAATAGAGAAAGTTTGTTTTGTTCTGTTGGGGTTTTTTAGCAACCATTTCCCTAACCATTCTTTCTCATCTCAATTGTTCTCTTTCAAACAGCTAGTTCCAAGCAGTACTATATAAAGGAAAGATAGAGAATCTGTCTTGTCCCTATAGCCTTTTATTGAACTTGAATATATTACTTGAATATATATTTCACCTGTGTCAAACATTTGCAGCATCTAAGTGTTCTGACAGACTTCCACCATGTATGTTCATGATAACTGTTTTATTGTAGACCTTTTATCCTGTTAAGATCTGATTCATGAGATTTGGTATAGAGTTACTCAGTAGAACTGAATTAATGAGCTAACTTCAGTTAATGCATTTTAAGTATACATAATTAAAGCAGAAACATTAGTTTATTGCCACTCCATTTCTACAGCTTACGCTGATGTTTCCATAAAAGCAGTACACATTTATTATTCAAGTTTATTTAAATTGAAGCTATGCTTTTAGTGTTTTTTGTAATTATAATGAAAATTGAGATTGAATAGATGGATATTGGTCAGATAAAATAAGATACTCCATTCAGAAATATATTTTCACTTCCCTCTAGATCCTTATCTTTAAAGACAGTAAAATATGTCAGTGCCAAGAAAGATTATCACTTAAGTTAACTGAAAATTCTCCTCTAATAAAACTGCTGCAGATATTTTTGGTAGAAATGATACCTTTTAATTCGAAAGATCCTCACTCCTCCCCCCCCCCCCCCATTCCCTCAATAAATATATAATATATATATATTGCTTTGAAAAAGAATGTAGCGGAAATTCAGAAATATTTCTAGTACATGTTAAAACTTGCATATTGTCACTTCAATGTAAAGAAAATATTAGCCTTTTAAAGGAGTCATATTTCAAGGATCAGGTGGAAAGCACAGAAGTGTTGGATGCACCTCACTGCACTGCTGTTCATCTTCAACACTTTGCACGATGTGAGAATGTTTAATAATTCCAACCCAGCCTACAGATAAAAATCTCTAGTGTCACATCACAACTGACAGTGCTGGTGTGTGATTTGTAGTAAAACAATATTCCAGCTGTAGCTTTCACTTACAGAAATAATAACATCACAATAGAAAGGAGGTGTGGTGAGGAGAAGATAAACATTTTAGTCTTTTAGCACTATTTATACGAATTACACTGAAGTTACTAAAAAGTGAATATTGAACAAGGAAAAACTGAGCATTAGACTTCATAGCTTGTTTTTTATTTTGCTGCCTCTTTTTAAAAATCATCCAGTTAATATTTAACTTTGAAACCTCTAATACAAGCAGATCACCAAATATAAATAATGTCTCCTAAATTAAGCATGCAGCAAATATGGGACAGGCGGTCCTGTGTTCTTCCCATTAATCATTAGAAATTTCACATGGAGGAGAAGTCTCAGGGGAAATTTCTGGCTGGGAAAAAGATCCTTCCTCTCAGTTCTAATCAGTCCATCTCATTTTGTAATAGTTTTAGAAATTGTTAGTGACATAAAGTGACGGTAAAACGGATTTTTGTTCAGTTGGCATAGAGTTTTCTGTGAGCTCTGAAACAAACTACTTCATAAAGTTCTCAATGCTTCTAGAAAATATCTGGATTACTGTGAAGACTTTCCTTGAACTTGTGGTTTGCTGAGTAGCAGTGCATAATTTGACTTCAGTGGCATACAGTAATGTTCCTTATTTCTGTTTCATTCTAAAATTGGAAAATTAAGCTTCCCAAATCTTACAATATTATATATTTCATATACTGTGCTGTATATGAAATGTTGTATATGTCATATATATGATAAAGGATAATAGCTAGCAAAATTTTAAACAATTTCAATTTAATATCTAATTCAAAATTCCTCTAGAAAATTAAAATAGCTAATATGATTTCAAGTAACATATATTGATCAGATTGTGATTTCTCACAGTTTTAAAATATACATATATCCTTCCCTATTAGCTAATTAAAAGTAAGGAAATATTTAAATGAAAGATCCGGCAACCTGTGTATGTCTTGTAATGTATAAATATTGGTGAAACTGAATCACGCTGAAGTGGCCTAATATCAGATTGGAAAAAAGCCTTGCAAATTTCCATTTCCTAAGGTTGATTGTACGCATCTGCAACTAAGTATTCTCCCTAATTTCTTCCTGTTTTTAGAAAATTCATTGCATCTGTGTGTCAGAGAAAGCCACGTTATAAAGAGTGATAAACTTTCAAAGTTGTTCAAGACAGTGGAGAAATACTCCATGCTTCCCATTTGTTGAGAGCCAAATAATTTTAGGACTGCTTGTTTCTAAAAGACTATCTATGACAGTCTATGTGCTCCTGTTTCCTTCCCATATTGTCCTCTTTGAAATATTTAATATATAATGCAAATTAGGGAATATTAAAATAGCTGAAAAAATCAAAAGTGGCATGAGTATGCCCTTGGATGATCTCACAAACTATATTGTTTCTGCATGGCTCTTGGTAATATGACATTGACAAAATTAAAACAGGAACTTTTGGGGAGCACGGTATATTCCTTACCTATCTTCAGGCATTGATATCACTAGAGTTTTAATTTTGCTATTCAGATAATGACTTCAGTACTAACAACATTTTAAGTGTTCAATAGAGGCCAAATGTCATAATTTGTATCCTGGAAGATGTCACTATATTACTTTCAAACTGCACATTCCATCACAAAAGGTAAACCTAATGTAGAACGTTGCCATAGTCACCAAGAAATATAGGATTTGCATCATACCTCTGTTTACTCCACTAGCTATTGCAAGCTAGACTTATGATCTCCAGGCTCAGGATGTGTTAAAATTTGTTCAGATCATCCTCAATATCCTGAGTTTGAATAGATTCTTTAATTATTGCTACAAATCTAGAGTTAGGAAAGATCAGTATTTTCTCATCTGAAATCACATGTCATATACCATTTATTTTACAAGTGAATATCCAGTAGGATTATTATTATTATTATTATTATTATTTTAAGCATTGCAAGCAACTATAGAATCATAGAATGGTTTGGGTTGGAAGGGACCTTTAAGATCATCTAGTTCCAACCCCCACCCCCTCCCCCCACACTGTAGGCAGGGACACCCTTCCATTAGACCAAGTTGCTCAAAGTCCCATCCAGCTTGCCCTTGAATGTTTCCAGGGAGGGAGCATCCACAACCTCACTGGGCAACCTGTTCCAGTGTCTCACCACCCTCAGTAAATAATTTCTCCCTGATATCTAGTCTAAATCTACCCTCTTCCCAATTAAAACCATTTGTTCTGTCGCTATATCCCCTTTTAAAACGTCCATCCCCAGCTTTCCTGTAGGCCCTCTTCAGGTACTGGAAGGCCGCTATAAGATCCCCCCGGAGCATTCTGTCCTTTAGGCTGAGGAGCCCCAGCTCTCTCAGCCTGCCCTTGCAGTGGAGGTACTCCTGCCCTTTGATCATCTTTATGGCGCAGCTCTGGACCCATCCAACAGCTTGATGTCCTTCTTGTGTTGGGGGTCCCAGAAGTAATGCTCTAGGTGTGGTCTCACGAGAGCAGAGTGGCTCAAGAGAGCAGGTCACCTCCCTTGACCTGCTGGTCACACTTCTCTTGATGCAATCCAGGGATACGGTTAGCCTTCTGGGCTGCAGGTGTGCCTCACTGACTCATGTTGAATCTTTCATCAGCAAACACTCTGGACAGTTTTAGGAATCAGTTAAGTTCCTGGGTCAACTTCATTTTCCAAAGACCAGTTTCTCTCTATTCTAACTTCTCTTTATTGACTTCATTTTATAGTTCCTCAGCATAACCGTGATTTCCATCAAATTCATGAGGCTCAATCCTTGTCTTTCACTCACATGTTCTTTCAAGATTTCAGCTTTCTTACCATGTACGAAACCCTCAGCAAGTATATGAAACTCCCTCTGCATTGTGCATACCTGAATAAATTGTGCTGTTCTTAGTGAAATGTTATATCTAACTTTTATTTATTCCCTCCTATTAGGCATAATTTATCTGCTGAGTAAGCATATTGGAAGGTCAAAACACTGCATATATGCCACTGAGTTTGCTTATGTGGGTGACTTTCCTGACCAGTCCCTTGAACTTTGATTTGTAATTCTATTGTTTATATTTTCTGCCTCTGTTGAGGAAGGACTTAAACAACAAAACTTCTCTTCAAATGCATATTTGGCATATGTGGTCAAGAAAGTGTATATTTTATGAATTTGGTTGCCCTAGTTTCAGTGATTTGGTTACATAGTTATCCTTTAAAAGGGATAGAGGCAGAGTAGAAAGGAGAAAAAAGAAGGAAAAAAAGAAAAATAGAAAAAATAGAAGCTACATTGGAAATAGTTGTCTTTATCACTAATTAATAAAATCAGTTAGGGAGGAAGTTTGTACCAAGGAAGTAAAATATGACATTTTCTAATAATTTTGACTTTTAAGTTAAAGCTGATTATTAAAGAAACATTTTATTTGCATTACATTTTCTGTAGCTGCAGTCATCCTACAATAATTATCAAAATTATCAGTAAAGGAAATTATAAAAGACAAGTCTCATTTTATTTCCTTATCTTAGTAGTGACTATTTTTCCATAAACCAGATGTAAAGCATCTGTAAAAACCCAATAAAGTCAACACTATTTTGGACTTGGTGGCTAATATTGTTTCTTCAGTCCTATCTAGGCCAGTAAAATATAATGAAAACCTACTATCAGTAAGTCCCTGGTTGATGCCATCTGTGCTGTTCAGTTTTATCTAACTGCTTCATTTTACCATGATGTGGTTATTTTAAAATGCATCAAAAATCTTATCACCTTTTTCCTTCACTAGTTATTCTCTTCTAATTTCTCATATTTTCTTCAATAACTTTGATGGCCCCTCCTATTCTAGTCTCACTCTTTTGGTATATTTCCCCTATTACTCTGCCCTTGATCAGTAATTTTTCACTCTCTGCACCTCATTCTTTATGTCAAGATCTCACAGTCTTAGCTGTTGGCTGAACACCTGCCCACATCCAAGACTGTGACCTACCTTCTTGCTCTTTCTCAAATTTGTAGTTTGCACTTTAGATTAGCATGATCAGAACAGATTTTCTGATTTCCATTTTATATATTCCTGCTTACTTAGTTCTCTATTAACATCTAGGCCACCTCTTGATAAGGGGTTAAGCAGCATCAAGATTTGAATGCATTGACTTTATTCATGGCAAGTTCTGTTAAAATTAAAAAGAAAAGGAATATTGACTCTCAAATCACAAGTCTTTTGTGATAGCCACAGAAAAATTTCCATTTCACACTGGTTAATTATTGCAAGCTGAGGCTTCAGTCTTTCTTTAGTAAGCTTTGCTCAGTTTCCTACTTTGCCCTCCCACCCTCCTGTCTATTTTTCTTTCCAGTGTACTGTGTCCTTTTTGATATCTAGGATTTAAACTCCTTAGGTCAGAGATGGCTTACTGCTTGGCCATAGAATAACTTACTACAATAGGCACTTAATTTTTGTACACAATTCTGAGATGTAACAGAACAAACAATTAAAAGAAATCAAACACTGAAGTATGTGATGTAGGTGAATTATATAGTTTTAGAATGATAATGACTGTTCTGTGCTGAACTTCAAACCATTTAAAATTGGCTAGATAGACAAGTGAAAAATTTCTGTGGAGCAAATCTGAGAGAAAAGTAAAATACGAATCCTACAGGTATCTTGATTTAGAGTAAACACTATTTTGAAAACATCAACTATGTCCATTGTATTGACCCTCAGCAAAAGGCTACATTTATCTTTCAAGTTCTTGTGACGTGCTTTATGCTGACCTCCTACTCAAACCTGTGAAAGATATGTACAAGATGGTAATATATTTTTCTTCTTTTCTTTATGAGAGTGACATTTTATGTTAATTTCATCTGCTCCTTGAGCTTTCAGAGCCAAAACATTCTGTGGGAGGCAGAATGATGTCATTTTAGTCATAGCATAATTTTTCAGCTGCTAGAACAAGACATATTGTGGCATATTCTTTGGTACTTTTTAAAAGTAGTGAAATATAAACTTAAGGTGATATATTTATGCATGAGGGGGTTACACTGCCTTTTTCAGCTCTTAGATCTAAATAGCAGGTTTAAGTGACATCATTCCTCCTCCACCAAGTATTTTTGCTCTGTTACCTAAGGACACAACATAGTCTTGACCGAGTGATACTATTTACGTTTATTGCAACTACAAGAATGTAAGCTGAAATATGAATTTTGACTTGCATTTCTGTCAGGTATTAAATTTAAATGTTAATCAGAGGAGATGTTCCATAGGACAAACGGTATGTTTTAAGTGCATAGTTTCTTTTTGTTAGCAACTTAAAAATAAAATGAAAATCAAATGCAATTAGAATGATTAAAATCAACCCCACAGTCCCCTCCTTCCCCTCTCCCCACCTCCCAGGACTAAACAGTTTTGAAATAGTAATCATCACAAAGGATAAAATAAACAGAACTGCTGCGTTGTTATCTCTGTATTGGTGCTAGGATAAGAACAAAACCTGTGTTTCTTTCTAGTCAAGCTTTTGAAGAAAACACAGCTGTTAGACAATTCAGAACATCAATGACACTGTCTTTCCGTTTCTTCTGTTCCATTTAGTTCAATGTCAAATCTATGTTCCTTGTAATGTGGATTGATTTTATAAACTGTTCATAGGAAGTAATACCTGAAAATGTGCATACAAGGACATAGTGTGCATTACTGATTTATCCTATTAAACAAAACATTTTTCCAGGTCGTTAACAACGATGCATGTATTCACAATATGTTTCCTCCCCTCAAAATGTAGCTTTCTTGGGTTAATCCTGAAAATATTCTAAGCTTCGGTAGTGGTAATACAGTAATAAGTCATGATTAAGAAATGCATTGAAAACTTAATTGTTCTTCCTAACTTATCTAGCTCTACCAACTCTGCTCAGGATGTTAAGCACTGCTTGCTGAAGGTAAGCTGAATCATCACATTCACTGAACATGTGAAAACAGACAACTGTACACTAGTGTCACCAAGACAGTAAGGTAGGTATGGCCTATACATGCTGGTCATTTCTCTCTCTCTTCTGTTATTCTTAGACTCCTGCAGTAGCAAAGGAACGTAGGAATAAGAAGGAAGAAAATAAAAGCTCTTAACAAAGCATATCTCCTTTTCTCACTCAATTCAGTTATTGTTTTTTTCTGCTTCAGCTGTAGAGAGCAAGCTTCCATATGGGACTCAATGTTTGTTTCCTAATGCCAAGATTCATTATTGATGGGACAGGGGAATATTTGCTGTGATTTTATTTATGTGGAATAAAAAAATGCTACCCTCAAATTTAGAGAATACACTCTGAAATCCTGGGAACATCAGGAGCTTTTGGCAGCATTAGTGTTTCTTCATGCTCAGGGAGTGATAACAGTTGTCTGTTTTTTGATTGCTATCAGAAAGCTACTGAGTCAGAAGTTTTTCCCAAGAATTTTTTTTTTCCTATTCAGTATATCTGCACTACAATTCCTGAATGTGGAAAACATAAACAAACAAACAAAAATACAACTGAACTACCACCAGAAAAACCAGCTCATAAAGATTAGTGAACTTTACGACTCATAGAACAGATTTCAAATTGCAGGCAGAGGTAATGCCCTCAAAGTTGAAATAACCACCAGAGTTTGACTGAGGCTGAGCAAACTGACAAAGTAACTTGGCATGACAATAAGTTATGTCGAACAGGTATTCCCTCTATTACAGTGCTGGGTGTGTAGGGGATTGCTCTCACCAAACATGCACACTGAGAGAAGCAGTATCTACATATTCCAAGGACATCGGTGGAAATTCCAAGAAAAAATAATTAAGATCTCTGGTGGTCATGGAATGCATTCTCGCTGCAAGTTTCCAACCTTTTAGGGGAGGGAGTAGCCCAAACCTGTTCCCACTCATGTTATGTTGAGCTGAGGTATCTGTTTTGCCATCTGATCTTCAACAACAGGACACCGATTCTACTTCCTCATCTTCACTTGACAACAAACTCCATAGCCACCTCTGCATTCTTTTCTTGAGCATACGTTTACACAAGCCTCTGTCCTTCAGTTTATATCTGCTCAAGTTATGCAAAAGGCTGTTCTCACAATATAGAAAAGCTGGTCTCATGATTCAGATTGTATATGCTTTTTACTATAATACAAGTCTAATGTTATGTATCTTCTATTTTATGTTTGGATTATTTTAGTCAGTAAAAGATTTAAGAGGTGATGACACATGATGCTCCCTTTCTATGTCTTGAGTATAACCAAGGAGAAAAAATTCATGGGCATCTTTTTCACGTGAGTACATGCTACACTTCTGTGTATTTTTATTTTTTTTTAATTGTGTTGTTATGCTTTTTCATCTATTTGAACTAATAATAGCTCTGAAACAAAATCTTGATTTTTTTTTTCTTTTTTTTTTCCAAGTTTGGGTCATTAAAAATCTAAACTGGATCCAAATTGCACTTAATTATGATTTTGTAAATCCTTCTTAATTGCACATCTTTGAAAAACATGTCGAGTGGACAGATATACAAAATAGCTAAATCCAGTTATCTTACTGTAACTAGGTAAAAATTTCCTGGCATCAAATTCTAGATAGTAACATATTTAAAATGGAAGGGTCATCAAGCTGAAAAAAATATATCTAGTTATTGAAAGAGTAGATGTTTCATAGCATTCATAATTATTACCTGTGCTTTACATTTTTTCTCTTTAATAAAGTGTCACACAGAGTATATACTAATGGGCAAACTGTACTCACTAACCTTTTAATGCTTTACCCTTTTGTACAAAGACTGAACATTATTAGGTAATGAAAGAGTGTATGAGAAAGTGGTAGATTATTTATGATAGAAACAAAATGAAACTAATGGGATGAGATTTGAAAGCTGTGATGCATGAAAGGTGCTATAGAGGCAGCTTTGGCACCATGACAAATAAAGATAAAGACTCAGTGGGAAGCAACAGTGTGAACATGACTATGAAGAAGAAAGAATAGATTTACTGAATGAATCCTTACCATCTGGTGTTTATTTAATACACAATGAAGGTCAAATGGCTAGTGATCCCTTTTTCTATAGTCCAGTGACCAGAAGAATGGGAAGAATCAATGAATTTATCAATACGTCTGGAAATGTTTCACCATATGATCTGATTGAGTCAATATTACAGGAGCAACATGTTCATTACTATTTCAGATATGGTTTGGAAGAGGCTCTATGAGTAAAAGTAATTCATTTTTTCCCCTCTGTTTCCACAATATTTGCCCATACTGTAGTATAACTGTCATTGTTGACTACAGTTCTCTTAGCTATGAGATTGATACTGAATTAGTAAAACTCATGAGAGACTTTATTTTAGGTTTCCAAACAAGGAAGATTACAAGCAACTACAAAAAACAGCTGTCAAACCATCAATCCTTACGTTAACCTTTAAGCAGACAAGATTACAAGTTGTTATTTAAGAATGTGTACATTGTATCCTTCATATATTTTCACCTTGAAAATTTGGAAAGAATACTAAGTAGGTTTTAGTTTGCAAGACTAATTGCTGAAACTCCCAGCTACTGTTTGCATCTTTACCATTATTTATTGAATGACCTTGATTAAAATATGTATTCCTTTTACTTAACTACTTTCAAAGTGAGTATAACAACTATGTCATGTGACATGGGGAGTCCTCAATTTTTATTATATACTTTGAAGTCCTTTAAAACAAAGGAACAAGCCCATATAAATGCTACTTCAGAAGTGGCTGAATTCATTTTTACTAATAATTAAAAAAAAAAAAAAGCCTCAAAGAATCTTAGTTTGAATCGCAATATGAATCAAAATTAAAATTAGAAAATACATTTTATTCTGACTTTTCTTCAGTGTGGATTTATCATGTCCAGTAACTCAGAGTTACCTATATACGCAGCCTATTTGCTATTTTACCCTTTGTATTTCAGAAATGGAATTCACCTCTCATTTGAACCATTGAGTGGTAGTAATTTTAACTCAAGAGATATATGGGTAAATTAGAAATAGTAAATAAGTCCTGCCCTCTGCCGGTGAAATTCCACTGATACCAGGTCGCTCTAACTAGATTTCTGTAATGGACAGCTAGCATGATAACCTATGAAGTTTTAAGGTAATTACAAGGTTCTTAAGGCATGTCAAGGTTCTTAGAATTAAAAAAGCAGATTTGAATATGAGCCATACTCCTGTGAATTTATGAAAAGTTAAATAGAACAAAGCCTTAAATTGCTTAGAAATGAATTTGGAAAACATGCAGAAAAGTCAAATGCCAATGACTATTTATCAAATTCTTTCTTTTCACTCATCTCCATCATGGCCTAGACACTCTCAGTGATATCTGAAAAGTCATGGCAATCAGGTGAAGTCCCTGGTGACTGAGAGAAAGTCAATGTTGCGCTTTTATGAATGGTAGAAAGTATGACCCAGGAAACTACTGACTTGTCTGTCTCACTCTGTGCCAAAGAGGATATTGGAACAAAGCCCTCTAGAATCTCTGGTAAAGCACATGGAAGAGAGAGAGGTGATACAGATGATACAACATGACTTCACCAAGGGCAAGTGCTTCCTGACTAACTTAGTGCTGTGTAGTGGTGTTACTTCATCAGTGCACAAGGGAAGGGCCACTGATTTCATCTATCTGGACTTCAGTAAGGCCTTTGATGTAGTCCCCCAAAACATTCTTCTCTCCAAATTGGAAAGACATGGATTTGATTAGTGGACTAATGTTTGGTGGATGAGGAACTGGTTGTGAGATTCTGTGCAGATCACAATCTCAGTGTCCAAATGGAAATTAGAGATGAGTGGTATCCTTCAGGGGTCAGTATTAGAACCAGTGTTCTTTAACATCTTAATTAACACCATCAAAAGTGGGATTGAGTACATCCTCAGCATGTCTGTGAATGACGCCCGGCTGTGTGGTGCAGTTGACATACCTGAGGGACAGGATGCCACCCAGAGAGACATAGACAGACTTGAGGAGTGGGTTCAGGAAGGCCTCATGAGGTTTAACAAATCCAAGTGCAAGGTCTTGCATGTGGGTAATGGCAACCCTCACAATCAGCACAAGCTAGTAGACAAAAGGATTGAGCACAGCTTTGACAAAAAGATGTGGGCTACAGGTTGCTGGTAAGCTGGACATCAGCCAGCAGTGTGCCCTCACAGCCCAAAAGCCAAGTGTATCCTGTTCTGCATCAAAAGAAGCATGGCCAACAGGGTGAGGGAGGTAATTCTGACCCTTTGCTCTGCACTGGTGAGACCTCACCTAGAGTATTGTGTCCAGGTGAGGAGTCCTCAGTATATAGAGACATAGACCTGTTGGAACACATCCAGAGGAGGTCATCAAAAATAATCCAAAGAATGGAATGCTTTCTATGTGAAGACAGGTAGAGGGAACTGAGGCCGTTCAACCTGGAGACCTCAAGGCTCTGAGGAAACCTGATAGCAGCCTTTCTGTGTTTAAAGGGAGGCTACAAGAAGGAAGGGGACAAGACTCTTTAGCAGGGACTGTTGTGATATGAGAAAGGGAAATTGAAACTAAAAAAAGGGGAGAATTAGATTGGATATTAGAAAAAGGTTTTTTACAATTAGGGCAGTACTGAAACAGGTTGTCCCCATCCTGGGGAGCATTCAGGGTCAGATTGGTCAGGGGTTTTAAGCAACCTGATCAAGCTGTAGATGTCCCTGTTCATTGCAGGGGGATTGGAGTTTATGATCTTTAACGTCCCTTCCAACTCAAACGATTCTATGATTCTGTCTGTTCTCTTCCTCCCTACTTACGTTAAATTGAGTTATTTATATCTATGTTATAGTTTTGGAAATATTCAACATTCAATAACACGCATAGCTATCTCTTCTTTGTTAGTGAGTTGAGGAGGACACAGATAAGGACCTGATTTCACAATGCTCCCACTTCAACTAGCAAACGAGACCATAGTATGAGAAAAGACTATTAGACATAAGAAAGGATTTATCAGTTTCTGTCTTTTTTCTAGGGAAAGCTTTCAGAAGTAATGGCAAAAGGCAGATCACAAAATGTCATCTATTATCAATTATTTTTCAAAGTAAAGATAGGCAAGGACAGAGAATATGTAGGGCAAAATCAGGTCCAAATTCAGAATTCCTTTTACTGTTCCTCCCTAGTCCCTCAGTGACTTACAATTTCACATCTACTACAGAGGTAGAGAACCCTGCCTGTACCTTTGCAGTATTGTATGCTAGAAACATATTTTAGCTCAATCAACAAACTCCAGTGTCAGCAGCAGGTGACAGGTTTCTTGTTCTTAAGATTGTTCTAATGACACTTTCTGTTGTTGTTGCTCAGGTTTATGTTTATGCAAGTGCTGTGAATGTGAGGTGTTAATCAGCAACTCTAATTACTAGGGTGGAATGAGCATTCTGGGATTGAGTTCATTTGGTTTTCGTAAACAAGATTTACCTAAGGCTTTGTTCACACAGAAATGAATTGAAAATGGTAGGAAGCTATCCTATACTCCTTTGAAATCAGCTTTTTATCTATGTGGTCCTTTGCTGACCATTTTAGATTATGAGACTGAACTTTGTCCATCCAAAGAAAAAGGGCAAATTGGTAGTCATTGAGCCAGAATAAGCTTCTTGAGAGGAGTTAACTTCTTATCTTATTTGACTAACATCTCCTTTGCCAATCCTTCAGGATCCAAGGAAGACGTGGAATATTTGGCTAGCTAACAATCTAATAGATGTAGCTACTCTTTAATGATGAATAAAGAAATTGATCATGTAAATCAGTGAACTGATCTTGAGAGACTCCTGTGGATCTGGAGAGTGAATAGGTATGAAGTTTTAGAGAAAAAAAAATGGCATCACTCTTTTAGTCTGTGATAGGAAAATTTTATTCTTGTGGTGTGAATCACAGGAAGACAGAACTCAGAAAAGAACTCAAGTCTCTAGATTACCATTTTGATATTCCACAGGATACAGAACATGCTATGTTATACTCCTATAATACAACACCACTGGCATATACTCTGAACACTGTCTTCAGACATATGCTATACTTACAGATATAGCACAAAGAATATTTGGAAATAATCCTTTCCCTTAATAGTAGCTCATGATCTCTTTCCAAAACTTCACAAAACAGGAACTATGTATTTTTCTAACAAACCAGTGTTGGAAAGAAAGATGATGATCGAGTTAGTTCATTAAGTTTAATTTAAGTTATCATAATATATCATTACTTTCAATATGTAAAATGTCTTTATTACTCAGGATGAAATGACACATTATAGAGGTTGAAAGATGGGAAATAAACTTCACATCTGCTTTTCCTCTCTGCTGGATCTTGAGTTTTTCATGCTCTGGTTTGGGCTTATTCAATTCACCAGCCTGGCTGAAACCCAACCCAACAAAATAAATGTAAAATTTTCTGCCAGACTAAGTAGACAATTTTTTCAATGCAAGATTTTTAAGTCACAGTTGATTGGAAAAGCTTATGGAATATTACTGGTGTGCAGCTGAGGGACTTCAGCTTTTTGCATCTGGTCATCATCATAGTTTTCATGTGCAAATTTTTGGTAACCATGTCTGTTACCTTAAATTGAGGTAATGACAAGTATTTTTCAGCAGAAAGACTAGCTTCAATGTTTGTTTTTATGTAGATTAAGTAAAATATATTGCAGTTGGTAAGAGAATAGGCCATTCACTTTTATTTAGGTAACTATCCTTTTTTTAGGAAAAAGGTGAAATTATTGTAATAATTATTTTATGTTTATTTTATGTTTTAGAGTAAAGCCTTAGAAGAGCTGTAATAGTAAGCAGTTTCATTAAGAGCATATCCTGCAAGTGAGATTGTATATTTGAAAAAGTCTGAAGATACTTAGAACAGAAATTACACTGAAAATAAAATGTTATACCTCTGTTTAATAAAATAACCACTGTTAAGATCAGTTTCCTAAGTGTCTGTGTGGCTGGATGACTAGTCAGATGTTGTAAAGTGCAGGGTAGAGGTTATTCTTTCACTAAATTAAATAGCAAGCAGGCAAAGATAATGCATAATTTAAAAATCCTATTAAGCCTAGATTAGTCAAGGATTTTTGAAGTCTAAGTACTCAGCATTTACATAACCATTACAAAACTATTTGCTAGTATTTCCCTTTTCCAGAGTCTTGGGTCTCAGTCTGTAGGTTAGTGAGTTAATGCACATCACTTGACATAAGCAAGAATCTGTGCAATCTTAATTCATTAAGAACAAAATAATGAATAAGATTCATTAATTCTTCATGTCTACAGAAGAACATGTGTAGGTAAATTCCAGGTTAAATGCTCAAGTAGCCTAGGAAAATTACTTCAGAAACTGTGACTCCCAAAACCATTGGACTAATTGTCATTAATCTAATTCTCAAATCTGATACAATTTCATTCACTTTTTTTCCCCTCTAAATTGAGTATAGGTACTATTGACTACAGCTAACAAAATATCAATAAAAGAATATAAGGTGGACAGTGTATTTATTTTCTGCTTGTAAGAGATCTTCTAGATACCCTAGCAGCTCAAGGAGGGTAAGATATGACAGTTGAAAAACAAGGTATTGGGGGAGATGTCTGACTTACTTAAATAATGAAGGCATGTTAATGTTGTTGTTGGTTTTTTTTTTTTTTTAAATCAGATAATCCTACTTACATTTAAATATACATATATCGCATGCAAAATATCTTCACAAAAAGCAGTTCTACCTCCTGTTGTCTCAGGAGCCTTGTGGTTAATTCAATGACTGTTCTCTGAAAATACACGCTATTCTATTAGTTACTCAAATTAATTAAATTGCATTCAAACATAGGCATGTTGTAACTGAGTTGTACAGAAGAGGAAGAAGTATGGGGAAGAGGAAGAAGAAGGAAAAGGAGGAGGAGGAGGAGAAGAATAAGAGAAAACATTTTTCTATCGGAGGTAATGCTGCTGTAGTTACAGGGAAGTCCGTATTTTGTCTTGCAAAACTCAAAGATGATTCAACACAGATTTTCTGGTCAGACAGTGCACACAAGAAAATTTAAAGTTTATTTCAGGCTAGAGCTCACTGTCCAAAATACATGAAACAGAGGGTCATGACCTTTCCTCAGAAAATACAGCATTAAGATTTGCCTAGTCAGCATAGTCACCTTTACTTTTACTGCAGGAGTTATACCCTGCAGCTCTTGTCTCTATGAAGACAACAGCAGTGACTTTTTTTCCTTAACTTAAATCACTGGTTAGCTTTTTCTTCTTGATCTGCAAGAATATATCAAGGAAACTGATTTCTGTACACAGACTGTCCAGTTTTTCTGGACAGTGGAGGAAACACTGTTAAGCTTGTGTTCATTACTAAAGAAGATTTTTTTAAAAATATAATTCATATTAAAGTTTAAATCTCTGAGCTTACTGATACAATAAGTAAACACCACTAAAGAAGTGCAAAAGAATTAGTCCCTAAGCTACAATGGCAGTTTCCCCTTTACCTCTTTGAAAACAGAGTTAAGGAAAGCTACTTTCAGAGCTGTTAGAACAGCTTGGTCCTCAGGACTGTTCCTCAAAAATCTCTTCCTGCAACTCACTGAAAGGTAATAATAATTTTATGGAATATATTGTCTATATTTTTTCACTCATTTTCTTCTGTGTTCATACTTTATACTTATATATATAATTTGTTTTCTGTGCAGGATGTAAATGATTTGCCAGAGATGCTCAGATGTATCTGAAAAAACATTGCCACATCAAAAATCTTCATCACATAGAGTTAACAGATAGAACAGATATTTTCTTGATCTAAGCAGGGCTTGGTTTTCTGTATAGGGAGATAGGACTTTTGATGAACTCACTGCATTCTTCTGTGAAAGCATAACATGTAATGTCCCCACGTGATTTAATTTTCATTCATGCAATATTGTTAAATGAAACTTGCGAAATATGCTGGCCTCTATTTCTCCACATATGAAAATGTCATGAAATGAGAAACTTCCTGGGACTCAAGTCCCCCTTTAACATTGTACTCTTCATTGCAGACAAAACTATGTATATAATTTTTTTTGTAGGCTATGCTAAAATTTTTTTCTCTATCTAATGAAAAAAAATATTGGCTAAAGACTCCTGCTTTGCTTAATTTCTTTAAAAGCAGAAAATAGGATTGTTAGAAGAAAGAGAAGCTCCTTACTTTGTAAATGGTTTAGTGTCTACAGCATCCTGCACCGTAAGTACCAATAGCAGTTGCAGTAGAAATTCTTATAAAGTTGCATTTGCAACTGATGACTGATACCTGGCTCTGATGTTCTGAATTGGTACAGCAAAGTTCCCAGTGACATTAGTCAACTTTACTGTTTCTGAATTTGCTCTTATATCTGAATACTAATATACTGTATCTTGTTCCAAGGTAAGTGAGCTTGGTGATGGAGAGAATATGTCTTCAAAAGAGGAATGAAAGGACATTAGAGAACGAAAAGCAATTGCCAATTTTTTTGTGAATTCGTAGCAAAAACTGTCTAAGCAAAAGCTAAAGCAAAATCCAGACCTCAGAGCCTGTCTGAGAGGTAAGTAAGCAAAATAGTGTAAATTAAATGTGTGCTTCTGAAAATACAGTCCTTTTGTGTAAAAAAATTAAACCAGAAAATATATTTTCCCCATTCATACTTAGAATGAAAATGAACTACCCTGAAGAATCTCTTCAAAACCTCTATTTACATAAAATATTTGAGCTGTCACTGAAATGTTGTACAGTAGTTTTGAAAGTTTTCAACAAATTATATAATTAAGTAATGAATTTGTACACTTGCAAACAATGAAATTAATGTGCACCTGATAAAAAATATCAGCATTTTTCATTATCAATCTCAGAACAACAAAACATAGGTTTTTTGGAATTTCTGAACTGACACAAATGTCTTTAAACAGGGCAATTAGTGGCAAGTGACTACAAGAACCCTGTGTTGAGAAGCTGAGCTTAAGCCTCTTGAAGATTCTCCATGTAAACAAGTCAGACCACATCACTCATTATCCCTCTTTTGTTTACTGGGAGAAAAGTTCAACCTATTTAATGAGAGGATTACCCATACTTCAACTCCATTGAAAAAGATTAATTGATATTTTCCTGTTAGGGGTTTAACCACTTGGTTGTGGCCTCATATCCCCTATTGTTACTGATGCTGTGATCAGCAGAGCAAAGTTGTTTAAAGGTTAGACAAACTTTGCAGCATAAATTACACAAACTAATTTATGTTAAAGTTTGGTGAGCATTTAAGCCTGGAGAGATTCTATTAGTTCCTCAGATGTTTATAAACATAGGTGTTAGAAAATAAAAACGCTTTCTATAGACGTATCTGATCTTTATATAGAATTTTATAGCATAATGTAGCATTTGGTTTCAGTGCTACTATATGAAAAAATGCATAACATTCAATGAAGTCAGCACTACTAGTACTATTGACATTTCATTTTAACATGGTTGTTTTCTAATTACATTTGGGGGAGGGAGAGCAGGGCCATGAATCTCTAAATATATTTTTTTCTTCAAAGCTTTACAAATTTTCCAAAAAGTGAGTGTCTTGTGGACATATGGCTGCGTATTTGGATAACACAATTTGCATTTTCAGACTTGCAGTATTTTTAACCACTCATTTGGCTTTTACTTTCAGAAAAGCAGACAGTGCATTCATTTGAAAAGATTTAGTCTCCTTTACTGTTCAAAAAAGACAAGACGATAAAGTATTTGTATTCATGAATCATTTAACATATATGTTTGTGTTTATGTTTGAAAGTGTAAACTGATAATATGATATAGATTTATTGAGTAAAAAAGGAAGGTTCCTGTAAATATTAGCAAAATTTGTAGATATTAAGAGGAAAGTAACACCATAATACACAGAAGACTTACTTTAAGTGTTAGTATTAGGAAAAAAAATAACTGTAAGCCTAAGTAGGAGTAGTAGAATGTGACTATGTAGGTTTTGATTCTACAGTAATTGCTTGCTTGAAATAATACTGTGGGGGATATTACTCTTCAAGAATTTATGTTCCCCATTCTTCTAGTGCATAATAAGTATACAATATTTATTTATTATGTTCTAAAGAAGATTTTCACTCTGAATCCTATTCAGTAGTAGAAAAAGTATGATGTCTCCAAAAAACAGAAGAAAAATATTATCAAAAGCAACAGATAAAGGAAAAAATAAAATATTCAGGATTCCTACAATTAAGACAAGAGAGTATATTTTAATGTGCTGAAAGTGAAATGAAAATAGAATACTATTAATTTTTGAAATGACTGTAAATTATCTAAAAAACACAGCAGAACAACAATTTTTTTAATAATTTTCATTCCTCTAGATTGTTGACAGTGATATTATAAACTACAGTTTCAGATCTCACGCTGTAGTGTCCAGATGTTTAATGCAAAATTAAAAAAAATCAACTAATTATATTTTCAGAAATTGATGTAGACAATTTCAACAACTTCAGAATAATCATCTTTAATGTACAGATTTTAAACACTATATATGCTAAAATATGCAATAGTCTGAAGTTTGTAATATTGTGCATACATTTGGACATATTGCAGACATATTTGGACATATTGTGGACATATTTGGAATATTTCAGTTTTTCTCTTAATTGACATACTATATGGATCTTATATTTTCAAGAAACAGCAATCTGCTTCATTTTGAATTATGTTTTTTAATGTGTGTATCTAATTATTACTTATTTATTAATTTCAGCAGAAGATTAATTAATTAGCAGCTGATGCAAAGTATGACAAAAGTAAATACAAGCACTTACATTACTTCTGATATTGAACAAGTACAAATTTTACTGACCCTAATCCTAACAAATGTAGTTAACCTTATTGATTAACTCAAGCACACTGAAATAGAGTGAAAAATGTTTTACCACAAGACACTATAGTATGACCACTATGTCAGCTATTTCAGCCTTCAAGACTTAAATGCACAGCCTACATTGAACATATTGATTTTCCTAAATAGTCTTCCTAATAATAAATACTACATTATCATTGCAAGTCTCTGCAGACATGTTAGGTGATCAGAGAATGGAGCTGTAATCAGAGGAAGTTCTGTGAAAGATAATCTTTCTTTATTCTCCTCCTCCGAGACAGAAGGTGGAGAGGAAGCTGTAATTGCTGTACTTGTTCCTATAAAATCCACTCTTAAATTATGAAATATCTTAAGTCTTTAGGTTTAACCATCCAAAGGAAAAAATTTTCAGAAATGTATAAATGCAATTAATGTTATGCTTTTAAAACTACTCTAAGTAGCTATTGTTAAGTTATTGTTAAGACTGTCTCAAGTGTAGTAGAAAAACATTTAGAAAGAGAAAACAGCTTGTATGAACTGGCAGTAGTAGGATTTTCTTTTCAGAATAAATAGAATCAATAAACAGAATTTGGAAAATAAATCTTGTTTGTTGGAGATCATATTAGAGCTAATATTTTTGTTATCTTGTAACACGATTATTTGAGGTTATTTATAACAATTATTAACATTTATATGTGCTATAAAAGAAGATAAAGGCTTATAGATCATCACATTTTCAAGACTTAATAATATACCCTTTTCAACTTTTTGAAAATTCCAAAGTATATAATTTTGCTATGAAAAACCAAGACAAAAACAGAAGGATTACAAGACTTTAACAAAACAGAAGACAGATGTCCAGAAATTATCAATTGCTAAAGCACACAGATTGTAATTAAATTTTAATGTGGCTTTTAACTTAAGTAAAGATTTTGCTTATCGAAGGGAAAGAATCCCAGAGAAAATATTGTTATTGATTTCATCATTTTAGATGTAACTGATCCTTTAAGTAATTTTTCTTGGTTTCAGTGTCACTTTTTAAGTGTCTGCATAGACTGAGGAAATCATTAGAGGGCATGTTCATTTAAAATTCTGAGTCTAATGCATAAATTGTTCTCCAGTGCACTCAAAGTCACATCTGTTGAAAACAAAACACAGCATTCAATGTACTAAGTAAAATCAAAACATAACAGTGGAATGCTTAGTGAGATTAAATTAAGCAAATTAAATGGCATGAAAAAGTTTTCAATTGATTTAAAGAACAGTTGTGTGCTTTAAAAAATATATTGATTATCTTTAATGTGTTGAGAAAGAAAGCATAACATGTACTACAACAACGTGGCAGCCTCACATATGGTCAAACGCAGACATGGCCTCACGCAGCTTTTTAATAGAGCTGTATCAGGACTGAGGTTGCCCATTTCATGCAAACAAGATGCAGTGGCTTGTTAGCTTTTTAAACAAATAGAAAGTGAAGTGTGATGTTCCTACACTGATAAAAAAAGCAATCCTTATTGTTCTGTCAATAAAATTAATTGCTAAAATTGAGGCGCTATTATAGCTGCTATCATGTTCTGATGTTTCATAAATATTTAACTGTGTAAGACTCCTGAGGTCAAAAGGGCTAATTTGGTTTAGTTTCCTGAATAGTCATGCAAAATTGACTATTAAGAAAGTGAAGCGAATAATAATGACACATTTTCATATATACAGTGTTTTTTGATGCATACTCATCATCTCTTATTTACTTAATAGATTTAATGTATCACTAGATTTTTAGTAAAGAAACATGAACAGTCGTATTTGCTGCCTTCAAACTTAACTTCATGTCACATAATACAGAAAAGCAGTCAGGAAGATAATATTATCTGTAACATCACATCAAAACATATTTTCTTGATACTCAGAAAGTTTTATACATAAAGCCAATATGGAGAGATAGGGTTAATGCAATCCTTTTCTCAAAAGAATGAATTCATCCATGCTGCATAAGAAGTCCTAGACTTTAGGTGTGGAGAGGTAAATATTGGTCCAGTTATAACCCTATTCCAAAAAACTACTTAATACCAGCCTTTTCTGATCCTTTCTCCAGGATTTATAATTTTCTGTTCTACAATTCTCTTTGTCAAGAATTTTTCATCTACCTTTGATGCAGATCTGTGAATCTAGAATTGTACAAATAACACTGTGGTGACCATGGTCCAATGTGAATTTTACTGAAAAATCAAATATACTAAGTATACATTGATAAAAGGCACTGAAATTCTTCTCCCTCCCTCTCCCCCCAGATACTCCTTTGTTTTTTTGCATTATGTAGTAGGTCTCTATCTCTGAAGGCAACTTGTTCCTGCTTATTCCTGCAAAACTGATAACTAATCACAATTATGATTTATAAAATGCATTATGCCCAAAGGCTAAAATAAAAAAAATCAAACAAAAAACAAAAAAAGTAGTACAAATTAGCTTAGAACAAGAGCTTTCACAAACCAAAGGGAGGACACGTCTCAAAGGGTCAAATCAGAGAATGAGGAAAGTTCAACATTCTTCATTATACAGCTCCTCTATAATCCACCATTGTGGCAAACAACCAGTAATTCTAGATTTTGTTCTTGTGCTATATTTCAGCTTCATGATCTAACAAATACTCTTTAATTCTTTGTATGAAAAGAATAACAGAGAAGAGCAATCATTATAGCTATAAAATCCATTTAGATTTTAGGATCTGCAAACCACTGCCTGGCCAGAAAAGTAAATATCAAACAATTTATCATATATGGTATTTGGAACAATATAACTATTTTATTTTTCCATTACAGAAAAAGCATTACAGACTTCAGTGTGGTACACATCTCAATTAATACTATTATTCTAATGATAACCACAGTTATTCAATATGAGCAGCAACTATGGAGCAGTGCATAGTTTTCAGATTCTGTTAATACTCGAGCTTTGAATTGTAAGAATGGCAAAGCACATGAAAACAAAACAAAATCAACTAACTCTTCAAGACGAGACTTCTGTGATATGTATGTTATTTAACCCAAAGCCTCTAGCAGCATTTTCTTCATGTAAATTAAACATCTCTGGATTGCCAAATAAAACATTGTAAACAACTCTTGCATCTCTAGAGCTCCCTCTCCTGTTTATGGTCAGTAGAAAACCTTCTTTAGAATCTGTTAAAGCAACCCAAACACTTGGCCTGAAACAGGAGGTCAAGGTGACTTAATATTCATAGATTAATTTTCCAGCAGTAGTTCTACTACTATTTAATGGCAAAAGGTTCTGTGCCAATACCTACTGTGTAGGAAATCCTGAATAGCAAACATTTCACAATGAAACTTCCTTCAGAAATAACTGAGAACGATTTGATTAAAGCCATTCACTAGATACGTGCAAATAGCCATACTAGAATTGATAAAATGATCTCAGACAGACAAAGCAGCAGCTTTCTTCAGTTTTAATGCTTCCTTCAGAATCTGTATCTAGAAATTTTTTACTACTAAACAACTGGTCTAACCTTTGGCATTCTTATTATTGATGAGGCTTTTTAGACCTATTTTCAGTTACTTGACATTTTTCCTTATGTGGTTGCTTTCAATTAAGTGTAAGTTTGCCAAACTAACTATTTTAGTATGCATTTTTCATGGTGAATATCTGTTTTAAACTGAAACATTTCATCTAAAGTAGTTTTAGACATTTCCAAAATCAAGGAGATAAACAGACATCAATTTCTGGCAATTTTAGTTCCTTTACTGAATGCTGTACTAAATGTCATGTTCTGGAATCACGTTATATTTAGTCCTTCACAAACAGAAAACCCAAGCCACACCAAGAGGCTTATATTCTAGCAATTAAGTCAGTAAACACAGATAAAAAAAACCAATGAAGAAATGCCTTTCAACAATGAGACACTATTGGACATCATTATAGGCAGAGGAATGCCAGAAGGTAAATTAAATCTAGATTTTATTTGCTTCATTTCAATCTGGAAAAAAAAAGATAGTATTACTGTTATGTCTTCCATAATAAATAAATAAATAGAAATGTTACTAGAAGACCTTTGAGAAAGCATTTTTTTCTTTGAAACAGAAATTGAATAGTATGCTATGAATGGAAAACAGAATACCAAATAGCACTCTCCATTGTATACACATGCAATTTCATCATCAAAGAATAAGAGGAAGTCTCCATATACTTACCTGCAACGTAGAAATCTAAGAAAATTGATCTGTCCATAGGCTTCTCACTGCTGTTGTTGCTGTGTTAGTTTCTGGTTTGAGATTATTTAAGTGAATCTTCTTGCTTTTGACGGACAAATATTTTGTAAAATCTTCAAAATTTGCAGGTCCACCATGTACCTTTCTAATATATATATATTTATTTATTTATTTTCAAAACAACCAAGTATCCAGTGTAGGTTCAGCACTATGCATTTCAGTTTTCTCTGGAAATGTGTTCTGCAATATTTGTGCTCAATTTTGTTCATTTAAGCTGATGTAACTGTGCTTCATACGTAACTGAATTTTATCTCTAAATTGAGACATTTTGAGCTGGATCATACAAAGCTGTGAAATATCTTGATGTAATATCTATTTCATTTACATTGCTGAGAATTTTCTTTCTTTTGCAAACATATATTTAAGAAAGAAAATTATTTTGTCATCTACTCTGATTATTTCTCTGATAATCCCTCCATTGGGATTGGACCCAATTAAGTTGAGCACCTACAAATAAAAGATGCCTTTGAGTCAAAGCACTGATATACTAGTTTGTGTGAACCCAAAACAATGGTATATTTCAAAAAATATAATGTCATATTCAAAAATGTTGTTTGCATAAACAGAAATGAAACAATTCACAATCCCACCATTATTCTTGGAGTGTGATCTTTAGAAATTCAGAATTTCTCCCAATTCAAAGTTTTCCATGAATACTCCTGGGAAATATTTTTAAAGTTAATGCTTCAGTTCAGTGACTAACATACCCTAAGTCAACTTAAAATTTCTAAGTTTGTGAAACTATTTACGTGAGTAAGAAAAGAAGATATTTTGCTTCATAACAGAACTTCCAGTTAAGTCTTATCAGGTTTGTACAAGTGATTATAGGAATCTGTAAGTACCTTTAATATTCTTTCTCTTGTCAGTGTAACACAATCCGTGTTCTTTAGAAAGCTTATTAAAATGTGTTGGTATTCACTTCACCTGCTATACTCATTGTAACATGCATTCATATATTTCAAGTGCATTGGCTGCCTCTCATACAACATTGTGAAGAACAGATGTACAAAAGGGTTGTGATGGATCATCTTAAGCATCATAAAAATAGCAATAGAAGAGTATCTTGGTTTTCAGAACAGCTTGTCTGTAATATTCTATCGGTAATATTTTAGTAGGGCAATAGATGAACATATCAGTTTAGATTAATTTGTATAGTGGCACATTTAAGAGACTGACTTTTTGAAGTTTGTTCCATCTCCACGTGTAATTTTTGGCTCCAGCATAATCTCTGCCGTACTGTCTTCTTGCACATGGTAAACTAGCCATCTGGATAGTGTGTCAGCATTAATGTTTTCACACCCTCAGCTTCCTGTGCTAAATGAAGTCAAATTCTTGAATTATGGCAGCCCACCTGCATATAATTTTTCCATAATCTGTGACTGTAACTTTTCTTCTCAGAAGAGTACAAAAAAATATTATTATTTTGAAATCCATGATGTTTCCAAGATCTAGGAGTTAAAGCACCTGATTTTGTGTGATGGGGTTTTTTCGGGTGGGAGGAGGGGTTGTTTGTTTTGTTTGTCCTCTCTAGAGAGTGGACTGATAAGGCTTTGTAGCATAAGGTCAAGAGGAGTCAACATCTCTTGTGAGTCCTTTCAGACTGAATGTCCCCAGTAAATTTTTTAAGTATTCATAGTGCTATTTCAAAAGATGACTTTCACATCTCTGAAACCATAGGTAGTAGTGCAGAATGCTGTCTTGGCTTCTAATTATTTGTGGTCATCAGGATGGATTTAGACCTATTTCTGTTTACATGATGTTAAGATGCATATTACTAGAGAGAAAAGTACTTAATCACAATGAGATATTTTTCATTTTATAAGTTCAAGAATTTTTCTGTGATCAGTACGTACAAAATAGAATGGAAGCTATTGAGAAAGATAACTCAACAGAAGACAAACTTTTGATTCTAAACCAACATCCTTGAACTAGGATGTAAATTTAAAAGCTTTTTATGACATGGCAGTGTTTCCATAGAAAACTGATTTGGAAAAGCTGGCAGTAGTGATTCAATTAGTATTATTATTCAGATTCTCATTTACAAGTTCAATACTTTTTTCTTTTAGCCCACTAAAGCAGAGAACTCCAAATGTTAATATATAAAGAAATTATAAGAGTATTTACAAAACAGTTAACACTCTCTGTAAGGCCTGTGTCTTTAGATTCTTCAGGTGGTGACTCACACAAAAGGTAAAGTTTAGATATCCAACTGTCCCTTTCTTCCATTAACTATAAAAGAGCTTGGGAGATTCAGATTTGTGAATATTTTTCCTAATTGTCATCTAAACCATAACCTAATGGAATGTTAGTAAGGAAGATGACATCCCAAAAAAGGACATTTTAGTGATTTCATAGTATCTTCCTTCACCAGTAGAAAATGGTTCCACACTTACTGTTTTCTTCCTATTTACACCTAGAATTAAATGTCTGAAACAAGAAAACAAGCGGCTCAGTCAGCACAGCAGGGATATGATACATACCTCCCTATAAAATTTTGACTTAACCTTAGTGTTTGGAACAAGAAACTCCAAAAAGGGGGATTTCAAGCAGAAAGGGGAAAATAATGTGCATTTTTCCTACATACTAAATCCAAAACAATTAAGGCCAAACTTCACAGATCAAAGCCCTACCACCACAGATCAAGCTTCAGCAAAACAGTCATGTACAAAGTTTAAATTGAGTTTGACTGATGCGCATGGTTCAAAAAAGCAATAAAAATACAACCATCATTTGCAGTGTACAAGAATTCTTGTTCTTCATTCCTTAAAATCTTAGTGATAACACATTCGCTTAAATATGGTTTGCCTGCCTGATTTCCTTATACTTTTCACAAGTTAACATTTAGTCTTAAAAAAATAATGCTGATAGTAGTTATGCAGTTCTAGCATACATATATTTATTGCTCCCAACTTGCTCTCTGTTTTTCTTTGACTATTATTGATTACCAGTAGTAATAAAAAGAAGAGAACTAGTCTTAGGAAGGGAGTGAAAACACAGCATAAGGCTGAACCAATATTCACTGGAATCAGTGAATCTTTCCATTGACTCAGATGAGTGTGGAATCTTCCCTGTTCCAATTACATCTCAGTGTCAATGCCTTTTATTAGAGACACATGAAGATATTCTATTTCTCACTTTAATCTGTGGATGAAGGGTAGGTAATATAAACTTGAGGTATTCAGAAATGAAAAAACCATTCTCTTAAATAAGAAAAGCAAGAACATTGTTTTGGTGTGGTGGCTTTTTTGTTGTTTTTCTTTGTTGGTTTTTTTGTTTGTTTTGGTTTTGTTTTTTTGTGGTTTTTTTTTTTTTTTTTGTGCTTTCATTTTATTTAATTTCAAAAAAAAGTAAAATTTCAGAATGTTTCAACAGTTTCCCTTAAAGTCCTAAATTCAACTTTTTTGATTCTTTGCCTCTACCTGAACCAAGCATCAAGAGTGTATTTTCTGAAATAGTGTAAAAACTCAATTTTCTTTTAGTTGGAGGGAGTCACATTAAGCTGTCTTCATCAAAGATCTCCTGCAGAGCTAAAAGACAGAGGTTGCTTAGATACTCTAAACTGCCTTCTGAGACTGTTGACTGTATGGGGAGGTAGGATCCTAAATCAGCCACTAAATATAAATGAACTAAACATATATAGGTGGGCGTCACTATTCAGCTTCCCTTGCTACAATACAGTGAATTACTCATTCCTGCCACTGGCATCTTTGAACAATGTTTTGAATGTTATTACAACTGAAAGTCACACCTATACTGGGATTTACACTGGGATTTAACAGCACAGAAATCATAAGTTATGCGTATTCACTAGGAAAATGAAAAAAGTCTCATAATCTCATTACCAAAAGTGAACACTGATACAGAAATTGAGTAAATACCAGAAAGAACTCCCTATAAATCTATGCAAAAGATTTGCAGACCTTTTTCACCTTTAGCTTTATCTTAAATTATTTTGTATATGATGGCATAAATTGTTTGATATTAACATACTAAAACTCACAATAGTCAATTTCTATGGACATTTAGAATAACTCCAAAAGCGTTTGGACACTAAATTATACATACACTTATATAAAACCAATAACATGCAATAATAATATATATGTAACTATGAATTTGTAATCTTTTTTCATTAATAGATTAACTTCTGAGAAAAAAACTAACTGTGGGAAAACATCATTAATATGTGATACTGCCAAAGACAAAATTGGAATATAATTAGTGCTATATTTTTCATTGTTTAAACCATTTCTTCATCCTTTACAAGTTCTTATTCCAATAGCTCTTCAAACTCCTGCCAAACTGCATGATGAAATTAGACCACAAACACATTGTTTGTAAAAACAAGCTCCTGTTAATCCCATGAGAAATAGTACTTTCTTTTTTACGGTGTACTGACGTTCAAAGAAGAAAATCTTTCCTATACAAGGTAGGCTTTTGTAAAAGCCTATATTCCTCTCTAGTACCTAGAAATTCGTGGTACCTTTCCCCTAATTACTGTATTTATCATCAATATGGACATTGATGAAAAGCAGTGAAAAACAGAACATTGTTGCATAAATAAGATAATAGGTTACTTTCCATGGGAATTCACTAACGTACCAGAGAAGAAAGACTGAGATTAAATCATTTTTGCCTCTTCCATTGGAACAGGCAAAAACATCTTTTCACAAAAAATACATTGTGGAGACTTCTGAGCTACAGGAAGGTAGAACCACAGAGATGATAAACAATCCAGCACCCATAGGAAACAATTTTTTAATATTTTCCATCTAGCAGCAGTGATATCTATAGTCTACCAGATTCAGTATGGTTTTTGAATTAATTTTACATTACAGAATGTCTAGCAGTCATGGAGAGGTTGGTCTTGAGACTGACAAAGCAACCTATCAGTCTTTGAATATTCAAGCATCCTGGTTTTATGATTTTTGTTGATTTATTTGATTTATTGATTTATTAGCCTCAGTTGCATTTATATTGTAGTATATTTGTGTTATTTTGCATTCCGCTATCATATTTAGTAAATCATCTTTTCTCCTCATATAATTGCCCATCTCCCTACCTCTTTCTCTTTTCCCCTTTCCCTCTTTTCCCTAGGCTTGGGTCTGTGGGTCCCCTCAGCCCATTAGTGTTGGAAGGTGGCTGAACCACCCCATAAACCACTGACATCAGGAAAATGCAAAGGCCACACCTCTTTCATTTCCTTTGATTAATCAAATCTTTAGCCTTTTAGAAATTATGTTTCACAATTTGCATAGTACACTGTGTGTAATTTTTAAAGTAATTTTCCCTGCCACAGTTTATCTTGTCTGGCACTGATCAGTTTCTCTGTTCTCATGTGTAAACAGATAACATTTAAGATACTCTTTTGAAAAGAACTCCTTTGGAGTATGTATAAATTCATTCTTTGTACATAAGTGGGATTCTCAATTTTTTTTTTTTTCTTGATTATTGGAAATAGCAGCAGATTTAGAATGCAAATATGATTTAAATCTTTTTAAAAGCTAATGTTTTATATACTGCCAACTGGTAGCACTTCTCAAAATTAGATGCTTGCTGTTGCAAACAAGGTTAAACTGGCAATGAAGTAGGATTTTTTTAGATTCTTAGGGTCTTGTTACATGCGTTTTAGGTCAGATACTGTTTGCTGTGAGAGAACAAGTGGTTTATTGTAGAGTTGTCAATTTAAATTAAATTACAACTTTTGAGAAACTAACTTGCAAACTTAAAGCAGTCATATGATATTATGCATTACATCTTTGGCCCATTAAGGAATCCTAAAGTAAGGAAACCAAAGACAGAAAATACTGGTTCAAATTTCAAGCCACAATAAGTGTGAATATACCCTCAATTTAATAAAATGTATAATGCAACTTCCTGAGGCTTAAGTTTCTTACAATTGCTCTTGGAATGGGCACTTGTTTTCCCATTATTGGCCACTTTAATCTACTTATGCCTTAGTTGTCTCATTTAAGGACCACTTTATAGTATTGAGTGATCAACATTCGAGGTCTATGTTCCACTATTGCCTGATGCAACAACACAACAGTTTACAAATTTCTGAATTTGATCTGAAAGCTGATTTAAAAATCTATACAGACAATCAAATTTCCTTGAAAATATATACACACAAGTCTTTTATGTGGCTAAAATGAAGTAAATTTAGTTTCAGGAGACAGGAAGAAAGCCAAGACTGAAAAGTAAAGATCCAGAAGCAAATGGTTACTACCAGTGACCAAGTTCGAAACCCATCCCTCCCTAGAGAATATTAGAAGAGGGCAAGGAAGACAGGCTTTGGAAAACTAGAATGTATGTGCTTTTCTTTCCAGCAGACTGCATTAAATATTCAGCAAAAGGCGGGGATCAGTTTACATTACTCTTCTTGTTTCTCCTGTATCGGCTGACAGGTGCTGTAAACATACATAGACAAACATGGTTCTATTCTTGCAGTGCTCCAATAATTGAGGGCAGAAATACTTTTCTTCTCGAAGCAACAATATTTTGATGCTTGCAAGCATAATACTTTAAGATCAAGTTTGCATTCACTGATAGAAATAAAATACGTTTTTTCCTTACTGAATAATATAATATTTAATTCTTAAGGACATAAAGTAGGAGGGTGTTCTGTAGTTAATTTGAAAGCACACTTGTGTGGTTTTATGGAGAACTCCACATATATACAATTCAGTGACACTCCTTCCCAATATTTAATAACAATTTTTTAAAAGATATGAAAATCTCAGATAATCTTCTAGGTTTTACAGCTTGAGGAAAAGCACAGACCAGTGTGAAACAGTTGACCTTGGCTAAAAGATGGGAACTAGTATTTAAAACATTCACTCATTCATGTTTAAGAGATGTCATGGTAAATAAGTAATGACTGTTTACACTTAGTCCTAAGTGTCTTCTTTTTTCCACACTATAGGCAGCTATTTGGCTGAGATGGTATCATTCACTGACCTAATCACACTGTACCTTTTTTCTCACTGGAATTGCACTTTTGGCTGTCACTTGCTCTTTTGAACAAAAGTTTATGCTATTAAAAATTAGTATAATGGCATATCTTTTATGTTGCTTTTGTTTTAGGATTTTTTTTTTTGTTCTTTTTTTTTTTTTTAAAGATGATATTCAAATCACTAATGATAAGGGCAATCTTCTCTTTGTATCTAGAAAAACATGCCATCTGCATTTGGCATCTATTCTGCTGTGAGCAAAATTTAAGCATAAGGAAGTGCTTAATACTCTCCTTAAGTTAAACTGCAATTCTAAGTATTTTATAATCCTCATAACAGTCAGAGCCAGTAAAATCGACCCTGTATATTTTTATTTCATCTCTGTTGGATCATATGATATTTAATAATTGGTTCTGGCACCTTGTTGAAAATTATTATAACTTTGAGATTCAACAGTTTTATTGAACATATGGGCAGTACAGTCTCAGAACGTATATATGATACAGACTATCAGAAGGACCTTCTGTCATGTTTTGGTGAGCTTTAAAGGGTCAGGTAAATTTTGTTGGGTAGATTTGTGCTGTGTTTCTTCATTCTTTTTTGTTTTGTTTTGTTTTTGTTTTTGTTTATTTGTTTTCCAGTTTATTTTAGTGAGCTACATTTTTTCCTCTGTTAAAAATCTTTCCTTTCACTACGTCCACAACTGTATTTGCTAATATTGACATGTACTATTATGCTTCTAAGCACTACTGAAAAGCAGTAGCTGGAATGAGCAAGAGAGACAATCTTCAGTCTTTGGTGAATCACTTTCCTGTCACATGGCACCATATTGTATCAGTGTTTGTTTCAGTTAACACCATATGAAGTCGCTGAAAGTAGAAGACCTCATATCTGTGAAAATGAACACACTTAAGATATATTGTTATTGATAGTGTACTTGATGGAATTTTGATAATAACATTTAAATGACCATTTAAGAGACATATATGTTCTGCTGCATATTTATACCTGAAATAACACACCTTTTTACATCACAGTTTCTTAAAGTAATGCTATTTTAGTGGTGCTCCTACTTCTGCATTCATGTGTAGTCTGTTTTTCATCTATGAAGTCCTTATCATTTGCTGTATTAAACTATACATGAATAGAAGCAATTGTACATCCCTTGAATACACAAATGTCCTATAGGTTTCAGTGGGAAATCTGTGTATGAAAGAAACAAGATCAAGCCATTATGTAGACTATATGCAAATAACAGCATAACAAGTTATACTGAAAAATAAATAGAGACGGCTTGCTGATATGTGTGCACATGTGTATCTTAAAACAAGAAGCCCAATTTAATAAATCATCAGCTATAACTGGTTTGTTTTATCCTAATTCTGTTAGAAAGCTCACCACTGCATCACAATGTTTTCTTCTCTATTGCCTTTATGAAGTTATGAAGATTAAGTATTAGGAGCTTAATCAGCTCTTACATATCTTTATGTGCTTACTTTTACTATGCCAGGCTATATTTTTATTCATATATTTAAAAAAAAAAAACATTCTCTAAAAATAGTCATTTGAAGACATCGTATATGTAGGAAAAGTTAAAAGCATATCATTTTGTTTTTCATAACTTTTCCTTTTTATTGACGCATCTTCATTTGACATTCACAGTTAAGGTTGGGAAATATTAGTAAGGACAGTCATCTGTGAAAATAAATTATGTGTATTCTGTCAATTAATTTCAATAGCAGCCTAAAGGCATACATATTTTTGATTTATTGTGCAGATGTGTAAATACTTAATGTACTAGTGCCCAGAATGTAGCCTCAAACAGTAAAGCTTATTAGAACATGATTTATTTTTTTGATTACATGCTTGGCATAATTTAAACCAGTAGGTGGAGTGCTTGCTAATAATAATTGTATGTACAGATCTTGTTAGTATACACTAAGGGCAAGATACTTTTCATATTGCAAACCACTAAAATCATATTTATATTAGGCTTCTTGTATTGGAATAATGAGCTGTGAATAACATTAAAAAGGGCTTAAAGAGTTAAAATATGCATAGACCTGTAGAAATCTTTCAGAAAACAGAAGTAAATAAAAATTGGAAAAGTCAGACATCATTCAGAAGAGGTCTTTTGGAAAAATATTAAGTTGGTAACTAGAAAACTGGTTTTTGTTATTGTTTTAGTTTATTTTACTTGCTGTTGTTTTATGAAGATACCTTGTCTGGCACATCTAAAATTCCAAAGATAAAATACTTTCTTTTCAATAGTCTCACTAAATCCAGGGATTTACTCACCAACAGACACAGGACTACTCTTATGAACTAGAAGTAATTCTATAATTGGAAATGAAGGTAAGAGGTGTCTAAATACCACGTTATGAACTTCAGTTTTATAAAAGTTCTCATTTTGGATAAATTTTTGGGCACAGGAATGATTGCAGAGCTCTCCAGAAGCCTGTAATTTGGAGCACATGTTGAAAATGCCAAATGGCAAACACAACTGAAGTTTCTTTTCTCATAGATGAGTTGCCTAGCCTGCAGGCAAAAGACTGATACATATGTTTATTCAGATTTTCTTTTTCCTTTTCGGTTCAACAACTATTGTATCTTAATAGAAAAGTTCTAAACAAAATGAAAAGGTACTCCAAAAAACACATGTATAAAGATACAGCATGCCCAAAACATCCCCCCAAAAAGCCTTCAATATGATCTATCAAATTATTTTAGTCAAACACAGAATTGAACGTGTGTACAATATGAATGAGTAGTCTAACTAGTTAAAGACTACACAAATGGAAGTCACCTTGATTTAAAACTTCCAACCATCTTTTAAAGAAAACTCTGCCCCCCTTTCCTCATTTTCTTTCTAAATGAAGGACTTCTGTATCTAACTTCAGGAAAAAGTGTAGGGAATCGGGAGGAGGAAGTTACCTGAAATGTAGCCCAGTCTAATATTTGTAGTGCCAGAGAGAGGTAGTATTTAAAGTGCACTTCAGCACTTCACCTTTTCAATTGTCCAGTCCAGTCATCTTTCTTCTCATCTCTTGAGATGTGGTGCATCCCATTGTTAGATACAGAAATCTAGTAATGTGAAGAATGTAATACAGTTTTGTGAATCTAGGGCCAGATCCAAAATAAGCAAGTTCTTATGTGAAGTTCTTCTCTGTGGAGAATGCCTCATGTTTTTGCCTTCAATGTTCTTGAGGTGCTTAATTATACCGCGCTAGTGCCCAGAACTTCTTCATATTTTGGTGAGTATGGTGTGAGTTTCTGCCAAAATCAAGGGGAGTGCCACAAATCAGATATTTTTTTCCCAGGGTTCCTGAAAGTTACGCAAGAGCTAATCCACAAATTCTTGCAATATAGCCCATCAGTGCAGCTGTTAGTCTTCTAAAAGACAATTAAAAAATGGTGTCTCATTTTCATATAATTGCCTTTCATATAAAATGCAAGCAATTTGTTATTTATTATTACTCCTCCATTACTTGTATTGACTAATTCTGTATTTTCTTTTTTCAAGGAGGTGACCTGCATGATAACTTCAGTGTAGGAGAGTCACTTCCTGTGCTTTTCACTGAAGCTCTGAGAGGAGAAAACCATAAGAAAACAAGACATCTAGGCAAGCTCTTAGTGTTGACCTAGGAGAAACAGCTAATCCCTTAATTCACATCCTGTTTATGTATTTCATGTTAAAACTTAACAACCATAGAAACAGCTTCAGTTTATGTGTGTTTGGATTAACTCTGTGGATTGTTAAATTTGCAAAGGAAAAAACATCAACAGAAAATACAATTTTAAAAATAAATAAATATTGTTCAGGTAATTGCAATGTGGTAAAATATCTAAATGCCTTTATGGTTTGCATAGATTATGAGTGTTGTTGTGTGTGCAAAAAGAGAAACAGTTATTCAGCAAATGTTATGTTACAAGTGAAGAAGCTGACTGAGGCTTTCAATCTGCCTAGGCAACTTTATTTCAGTTTGTATCTGAGAGTTCTGTAATAACAAAACTTGTTAGTCCAAAACTCAGTTTTGTATAGTCAACGCTCCCATACCTTTCAGGTATCTTATGGTGTCTCCACTAAAAGAATATAGAATGAATGTTATTGAATGTTCTAGAGTAAGAAATAAGACTGCATACTAGTTTGAAATAATGTATTTTCTCCATTGTACCAGACATGTAAAAGAGCTGAGTGTGGAAATTTGTATACCACAAATCATACTTTGAGCCCTGCTATTTGCATGGATGTATTTCCACTCCTGTTCCATTTGAGCCTGTGCTGCTAGTTTTATGGTGCTATTACTTATGTTTTATCATATGCAGAACACAACATTTCTAGCATTTCTTGTTCTTTCTGTCTTAATCTTGGAAAGTAGCTATTTGATCTAATTATTTACTTTGCAAGACTGGTATCTAACTATGAAAGACATTAGGACAGTCATTTTCCATAACAATGTGAAGTACAATTACATTATTGAACTTACAGTTCATTATTATTTGATTATATTTTTTGGTAATCGAACTTCACATTTTTATATCCATAATTGTTTTTAAACTGTCATATACTGGTTAGTATTATATGTAAATTTACCTGTATGCATATACCACTATTTTCTAAGAATGGTACAAATCTATATAGCATTTCATATTTTCCATACTATACACACCTATTTTAATACATTAGCTGTTAAGTTAGGTGAACAAATAAACTCAGATCAAGCTGTAAGCTTTCTAAGGCAATATCTCATTATAAATCTATTTCTCTTGGATGCTACTTCTAATATAAAATTTCAGGAGAGCTGATTTCTACCATGTCCCAGTGTTTAGTTTTTAGATAACTTTCTTTTCAGTTGAGAAAAAAAAATTCCTTTGCATTTCCCCTTACATATGTAATTCAGTTAGGGTCCCTTTACTTTTTAAATTTTCTTACCTGTTATTTAAGGATTGTGGCATAAGGAACCCATTTGTAAATTTATCTGAAATCTAGAGAAAGTATTATGCAAGTCTGAAATAGAACATGGCTGTAGGAGATCAATGCAGTTTTGGTATTACTTACCCAGATATTTCTGAGATGCATTAAATGAAGCAGTATCTTTCTTGGAAGAAGCCTAACTTGCCTTACAGTAATACCCAGACACTGTCATGCAGCTCTGTTTCAAAGTGTCCATAGCAAGTTCATTTAGGCAAGACTCATTACTGAAACTCTTCATCCTACCTCCAGCCTGAGAATACCAAGTAGTGACAAAAACTGGGGCCTGCTTTCCTACATGACTGTAATTATTACATTTCAGAAGAGTTTGTGTCCATCATTCACAGATGCATATTGGAAAATAAGACTGGTTCATCTGCAGTCATCACTTCTGACTCCCTTCCACCTCCCCTTGACTGGGCCAACACTCAGCTGTCTGCATTCAGCTGCATGTTAGATTCCTCCAATGAATCATGACAATGTGATGATTGTCAAACTACCTGGTTTTCTGGCTTTGGCACTAAGGACTGTGCACTGTAAATAACCTATAAATATTACGTAACATACTAAAAGTGAATAAAATTCTGTTTTTTTCCCCATTCTCAAAGTAATATAGTCATAATTACAGATTCATCCATGAAAACTTACTGATCTCAAAACTTACCAATGTCATTTTCTAATGAAATGGTAAGCACTGCCTGAGTGGTTTAAATCTCACTAAAGCTTTAAATCTAGGATGCTAAATATAATTTTCAGGAGGGCATAAAACTTTTATTTTTCTGTAGCTTCTAAATCATGACAGTTTCTGTTTTTAGCATGATCCAAAAACCTTACAGATACACACCTGAGAGGTCTTTTCTGTTTTTACATGCTCTTCAGTCCTCTACCCATCCCCCCAGTATTTGTCTCTCTTTATTCTGCATGTGTTATTGCTTATGTACACACTTAACATATTTTTATTCCTCTCATTTGAAAAAAAATATTCTGAGTTCACTTGCTTTTTTGTCAGTTGTCATTCATTTTACCTTGTTTTGCTTGCTTCAGTATGTTACTTCCCCTTATATTGTGAACTATGTCATCTGTGCCAATGTACATCCCTTGATAGTGAGTATGCAGTAGACTTTACTGAGAAATAGAAAAGAGAAGTGTTAGCCACTGCTCTCACCAAGATTATATTCTGTCTTAATAGAAGCTGTTGATAGATCCTGCGAGGCTACAACACTTAGGGTGTTGACTTGTAGAATGAAATCCTCTACACACAAGCACAGCAAAATATTTTGGTGAAAAGTAATTATCAGAAATAGTGACACGAGTAAATTAGTTAACTACATTTCAGCAGGAAGCTTGAGTTACCCCTGCCCATTCTTGTTCCAGACCCATCTAAAATCAGCAGTTCAGCTTAATGATGTCACAACATTTGCCAGGCTGTGGGCACTGAAGAGAAGACGTGAAAATACTCCCACTGAATCAGATCCCCTCCTCTCACTGAGCACAGTTAAACAGCCCATCTGTCTCACATTGGAACTGTTATCTTTGAAACATCATTCTATTATTACCACAGTGGTTTTAAAAAAATGTCCTTAATTTTAGACATCTTACAAACAAGTTTTTAAATTCTCTGGATATTGTTAACCCAGATCTCAAACACTGACACCGAACAATGCTAGGAAGATTCTCTCAGTAGGATATGGTTCAAGTACTACATCATCATTCATTTACCAAAGATAACCTTTTGTGAAATACAGATATCCTATATTAAAAACATTCACAACAAAGAGTCCAACCCCTCCCTAATCTCTAATATTTTTGAAAGTGTGAATTGAAGAGGACTGAGAGACAGATGGGTCTGGATGATCAAGTTACCTGTTATAGCGGCACATCTGTCAGGGCAGTCAATCACTGTGATGTCTGTGACAGGTCGATGGAGGCTGCGTGTGAAAGGCTAATGCAGAGAGAAGCTGAGGAAGGGCTGCCCTCCTGCTTCTCTCTTGGGTTTGTCTGGTCTGAAAGCTACACTTGAATTTGCTCTGGTTAAAAAATCTGTCTGTAGCACACTGATTCTAGGAAAAGGGCTTCAGTCACAATAAAAATATGCTAGTGCATTGAGCAAGTATTATTCTGAAACAGATCCATTCTTGATTTTGTCTGGAGCTTCTTTGTTTCAGGAATCAATCCAAAATGGAAAAAGGATGGATAAATATAAATATATTTTGGCAAAATAATTGCACAACAAAGAAGATGAAATCTGAATCACAGGAAAAGAAAGAAAGGTTAAGACCATCACATAACAAAGCTAAATAAACTGTGGCACTAGAGAAGTTTATTTTTTCTGAATCTATGATTACATTAATTTGCATTAACCATGATGTCTTTCTTCTGTGTTTTCCAGTGTATTTATTTTCAGAACTGCTGCTCTATATGCTAAGGTTAATTGTCCTGCAAAAAGCTTACACTAGGAAATACTGAGTACCAGGAAGGTTTTTCACAGTTACAAACAACTTCTAGATTTTTGTTACATGTTGCATATGTGTTAAAATGAATATAGCACTAATTGGATTGCTATTTTACAACACTTGCACCAAAATGAATTTATACTTCTTGAACAACAGAGCTCAGAGTAGTCTGACACTTGATAGAAAAACTGTGTAAATATAAGACCACAGAAAGTGCTCCAGGATACAGTGCCTTACAAGCTCTAAAGGTTTCAACTATTGAAGACAGATTATTTTATCTCATTCAGTGAAGGTCACACAAACTTCTACAGCAAGAAGAAAATGCCAAAAGTTATAATCCAAGGGCACTTTAATAAACATTATATTCATTTTATTTTCAAACATTTTTAAACTCGTCAACCAATAAATTACTACTTGGAAGGAAAACGTGAATGTCAAAAGAAGCCTCTAGTATTTCCAAGCTACAAATTGATAAGTACCTATGGAATACTAATTAAATATGTTTTTACTTATTATTAGTCTGGCACCTATTTTTTACTAATCTACATCAGACTATTACTGTGATAACTATTTTCTCTGGAAATGTAGTTTCTTGGCACAAACGCAATTCTATTTTAGAATGTTTAGCTCGAGATCTCTGAAAATAAAATATTATTTTTGAACTCTTGGTACTTTCTGCAAATATATTTGGCATTCGTTGACATAAAATAGGCAGACCAAACACCATGTTTCTCTAAGCACTGGACTTAATAATTGAAAAAACTGTGTCAATGTCAGTCTTACATATTTACATATATAAAGTAAAAGCTTAAGGGGCTCACATAGAATAAAGATGATTAAGACCGGGTTTAGGTTTTTGAATGTGGGCAAGGTAGAAGAGAAACTCTTCTGAAGAAAACAGTACTCATGGTTAAGTTCTGTTGGTTTTAAATAATGCTAACACAGTATTTTTGCTTATGTTTCCTCAACAAGGACATTCCCAATGAATTAAATAGATTCAGAACTGTTGTCTGTGAAGATATCCACAAATCTTCTCATAGGTTTGGGCCTGTGGTTTCATCTCTTTCTAAAAAGGTCATAATGTTTCAAGAAAACCATTGGAACAGTAGTTTCAGCTCATTGGAATAAGGATGGATTGGGTAAGATGTATCAGAATGGCTTTTATTTTTAAATGGATGCGCTGTTACTATGATGGCAGGAAAAATGCTTTGTCTTACATAATTTTTTTTTTTTTTTTTTTTTGGTACTTCTTAAATAAGGAAATCCATATTTTTTTATAATGCCTTAAGTAAATGCTAGATTTACTTTTACTGATGGTGACTTTTAAGAATGACTATCATTGGTAGACTACATTCCTCAATTACAAGTTAAGTCAATTTGTAAAATAGTAAGAAGAAATATTTATATGCATGCATATGTGCACACAGTTTAGTCATTGTGAAGCCACATAGAAAATCTGATACAGAAATAGCCATCTTGAACAAACTTCTATGGAGAAGAAATTCATCTTTATGTTTTATAATATTTACCAATAGAATAAATTCCATCAAAGCATATTCCATTGTCACGTGTGCTAGAAGAGCTCCATCCGTTGTCAGCAGTCATAAAGTTTCTACTAAAATTAGATCTTGTCTTTTTCAGTAGGGCATATTTCTGGAACATGATTGCAGCAAAAAGTAAAAAATGCCCACTAATAAGAAAATACACATCCTTTTAGAGATCTAGGCAAAGTCCTAATACAACTCCATTTGTGTTCTAAACCTTCAGAACTAAAACACAGATTAACCTTTGTGAAGTTTCTCAAATGTTGTTTTCCAGCAAGCAATATTAGAGAAAAAATTAAATCTAGATATGCCTAGCAACCTGTTTCTTCCATTACTCATGGCTTTTCACATTATACTGCAAAAATTCTAAACAAATAATAATTACTTATTTAAATTAATAGGAAAATGATTAAATATTTCTGCATGCCTGATTTACTGTCTGCCTTAAATTTAGTGGTTTGTCTCACCAAACACAATGCATTGTTTCAGAGCCAATACAAATGGCATTGCTTTCAATTTAATCACTGCCTTTTTTCCATTAGTACAATAGTTATATGGGAAGAAGTGATCATATTCACTCTGATGTTAAATGTAGACAGCAAAAAGCCCCCACTTGATACTGTGCTGGTATGCTGTAACTGAGCTATTTTTAATATTTCCTTGTAACTGATTTGTAAGTGAATTGTGCTTAGGCAGTGTCAGAACTTTCCTGTCAGCTACTTTAACAGCAAAGAGATAGCTCGATGAATAATTCATTGAAGGCAATTTTCTCCTAGTCACTGAGTCATCAATCATAGTTGCCTAAAGAGCCTTGAATTGGCCAGCAGAGCGCTATTCACAGGTAGTGTGATTTAGGGAATAGGAGCCACATTCATACTGACAGGTCAGGTAGCAATAAGTAAGGAAGGTGCCTCCTTTACAGACTGCTAATGAGTCACCAAACCTGTATACCATTTCCAATTCTCCCCTTTTTGTTTTTTTTTTCCCCTTCCTTTTTCAAAATATCACTCAGAATTGTAGCCATAGGGTGGTTTTGCCAAACAAAGGTGCAGTTGGATGAAAAACCAGTGTAAATATTTGCACATTTTTTCTGGCAGAAATCCTACTCTGAAAAGAAGCTCTTCAAAAGGGAAAAGTGATTTGATACATGATTGCATGCATTTACCCATGTAATTGAAATAATGAGAGATGATTGCTTTGAGCTAATAGTCATAAGTTACTGGTCTTTTTGTTTAATCCAACCATCAGCTGTCAAGAGCCTCACAGGAGCATGGGGAAGATGCACCAAGGATATCATTTGCATCACCTCAGACTGTAATTTTGTTGTTTTTTTCAGAGCTGATACAAGCGTCAGATTCTATACAAATCTCCCTAGAGCATAAGCGTTCTAGTGTTGTTTTGATAGGAGCAAAGAGAAAAGGAGCACGTATATGCTGCTTCTAGTAGCTTAAATGCTTTCAGGATCACAAATAAAATAAAAGCAGTTTTTGGCAGACTTCTTGCAATTGTTAAAAACTAATTTTGCATCACAGTCAAGGTATGTCTTTGTGCTTTAGAAAATCTCATTTAAGCACAATTTTCAAATATGTATCTTACATCATTGTGCTTATTGTTCCAAATGACAGATACCTTTGTGGTGTATTATACATCACCCATTAATTCCCTAAGCACTACCTATTGTATTAATACCAGCTGTCTATGACTATTCAACCAGCACAAGAAAACAGGCAAAAACAATGGTGCAGTGATGAGTCATAATTTTCATAGTCTTGCTTAATAAGGAGGTGTGAAAAATGTTTTCTAAATATTGTAGCTCTGCTGTTGTCTATATGTGATTATAATGTTTATGCAAGCTACACAAAACAATGTGTACACAATCAACATCTGGATACTGAGATGGCTGTATAGAAAGATTTGAAGATTTATCAAACATTACTTATTATGGATCAGACACAGATACTCTCGATCAGGTTACACAATTGCCCTATTTCATTATACTGTTTTGCACAACTCACAGCATAACAATCTGATTTCAAAAGTGAACTTTGGAGTATATTTAGCATATTCAAAGAAAATAAATAAGGACTTAAATATTTGAGTGTTAATACTGTATTTCTCAGCTTCTTCTGTCCTTTTCAGTTGTTACCTGCTCTCTATACATTGCTGAAATATTTGGTGGACAGAATAATACCAACAACAGCATCTAGGCTTGATCAAAGCTCAGGCTTAGTGATGATTTCTCAATTTCTTCCTCTTCCCATCCACACCAACACTGAAGTAGCTAATTTTAATGTCCGTTTGTCATAAATGTTCTGTGTAAACAACTCAATTCTTCATACTGAAAATAATACATTAGCAACTGAAGAAAAGCTTAAGAACCAATACTGGAAAAAACTATCACTGGCACTGTAAATAAGGCATTAAGAAGTTTACCATGCTTCAATCTGAGGTCAATGAGTTACTTAACTATAATGTATATCTATGTTTTTGGAACAGACATCTTACTTGAATGTTTTGGGTTATTTTAAGAGGCTTATATAGCTTCATATATTTGTTGGGTTATTTCTGACACATGGTGCAAAACTTTGGCTTTCTGAGGTGAACAAAATTTCCCTTGATTTCTCTAAAGCTACTATTTTGTCCCTCATCTCTAAAATTGTTTGTTTAAGAAGAAAACATGGGGAAAGAAAACAACAACAACAACCTAAGCAGCTTTAACTGCAACTTTGAATTAGTTATTTCTTAAAAAGTAGTTGAAATTGAATGGTCTTTCTTTTTTCTCTAAATATGAATACTTGAGATAGTTTTTGTTCAAAGAAAGCACAGAAACAAATAGAAAATTACAAATATAAATTTTATGGATTATTTAATGCTGACCTTACTTTCTTCCTCCTGAAAATGATAAGAGATGAAGATTATTAAAAGGCTCACTTCTATTTATGATCTCTGAAAGGAACAAAGGGAGAAGCACGAGGGAACAAAATCCAGTTCTGTGTTTCATGTTCTAGAGCCGGTAGTTTTTGTTCTAATTACTGTTAACACTGTAAGACATTCATGAGAATTTAGTTTTCAGCCTAAAAAATTCTTGATTTATCTTTTGTATATATAAGAATTCCGCTTTCAATTATTATCTCTCTTGGTGCAAGAAATGTGAGCCACATTTTTACCTATTAACTGTTGAAGTGAAAAATGTCAATCCTTAGCAGTATCTCTACATTTTGTAATATTCCTCTGAGGGTAACAAGTTGAAAGTCAGTGCTAATATGTTAGAGACATTTTGATGCTGAAAGATGGGATTAGAAAGCAATGTTGAAACTGTCAGTAAGTAAAGCCATAGAACTTATGTTATCTGAAAATATCTTACTGAAATTGAAGGATTCCATTTTTGTGCTACAGTCTCAGAATGTACTGTAAAAACAGAAGTACAGTCATAACCACAAAAAATCAGGGATAGGCAGTGTAAATGTCTCCTGAACACAAAGTAAAAATGACAAACATTCACCCACAGAATTCTAGACTTATCAATTTCACATGAAATCCACTGTAATTTTCTGCTGTAATAGTTACAGTCAGGTGCATCACGTGATAACAGATGCTTTTATAATTAAATGATTAAGACCATCTGGTAAATAGTGAAACATTGCCTTTGACCAATGAAAAGCAGTAATCTGCTTTCTTGCATTTAACCTTACCTATGCCTCACTATGAAAAAAATCTCTTGAAAATTAGGGCAAAATTATTTTGCTATATCCAGGAGGCTGTTGATTTGTTTGATAGTCCAGTGTTTTTGCACATAAATATTTCCCAGTATCTGATGTACAGCTACAGCATGACACAATGCACTTCTATGAAGAAGCACCTTTCTTTTCAGAAGCACTGAATTCTATGAAAGGTGCATGAATCACAATAAATTATGAACTTAGTGTAAGCTTCCTCTCTATTGTAGTGTAATGACGAGGTTAAACCTACAGTTCGCTATTAATTCAGATATGTGCAAAAATGGGAAAGCATACCCTATCTTGCCATTTGCCATCCTCCTTCCTTTTACATCATTGTTTTGTGGCTTTTTTTGTTTCTGTTTTTTTTCACATTGACTAGTTTTCTGCCAGATCATTTCCCAGTCCGGACTACTATAGATCTTCATAAACAGTTTTCCTGGCATGACAGAAAGAGTGATATGAAAATTAGAGGTAAATACGATGCGAACAGTAACACTGCCAAAAACCTAAGAGGAATCTAAAGTAGCTAAAGAATACATGGATGTATGCAGAAAATAATATAAAAGGTTATGTTAGCTCTATATTTAAAATACTGCAACTGGAAGAGTAATAGTAAAGATAATCTGTAGAAAAGCTAATTTGAATGCACAGAACCTTTTAAGATAAGGAGAAAACTGATTTCTGAAAGTCACAAGTCTAACCACATTCATTACACTTACTGCTTGAATTCACTCAAGAAAATACTGTGATTATACTATGAAGCCAAATTCATCTAGATGAGCAAACCTGACTACAACATAAAAATACTGATACTGTAACTTAAGGAACAAGAACATTAATTTGGCTGACTATAATATCTCAAATTTACTAGAAACTTTTGGTAAACTTGGAGACATCTTTCATATTTCAGTCCTCAGAAAAATAATCTATTTAAACTGGTAACTGGTTTCCAGAGGATGCATGGTATTTGCTATCACTTACACGCACACACAAATTTAAAAAAAAAAAGCAACAACAAAGCAAACAAAACAGACAAACAAAAAAAACCCACAGGCTTTTAACATCAAAATATTCTTCAGGATTCCTCAGAAACAATTCACACTTCTTATATTATACTTGAGTCAGTCTTGAGCTGAAGAACTCAATGTTTCTGAAATTCAGATTACCTTTACTTCCATATTTTTACAATGTCTGTTATGATATTAAGTGTATCTAAAATTTTTGGCAAGCAGATAAATGTTTCTGCATACGAAAATGTATTGTTAATGGAATTTAGTAAGTAGCTATAAATTGTAGAACTCATCAGTAACACCAAAACTATTTGGAAAAATTCTCTTGGACTCTTAGAAGAACTAAGATTTCTATGATAGTCTAACTTGCTGGAGATACGCACCCCTATTCAAATTAATATTTACTTTAAAGTGTTTTCCTACATTAGCAGGTGTGTTGATAAAAAGAATGAAATAAATGCAGCTTCACTGCACAACTATCAGGAATTTAGCCTTGCATCACCAACATCTTACTTTTAGAAATATCTGAAATATCTTTCTTCACTTGAACTGCTAATGAATAGACAGCATAATGTTGTTGGACAGCATCTCAGAAGAGCAAACAGATTGAGGGGGAAAATGAGTAGCTTGGAATCAGAACACTGTAACACTGATTATCACCAGTGATATAGATGATATCTACTTCTCTCCAAACTTTCTTTTCCAAAATGTTCAATCATTATAAATCGAATCAACTGCACTTGATTTCACATTAAGCTGAAAAAGTAACAGTAAGTTGATAAGTGTAACATATTTATAAGTTCTAGAATTAAATTCACATGTTTTGGGAACTCTCAGCTCAGATGATGCGTTCTGCAGACATTTACATGACTATGTCAATAAGTAATGATATCACAAGGATTCAAAAACATAGTAAACTAACCTTTGAAACCTAAAGGAGTATTTTCATTAAAAACATGTGACACTGATAGAGACAAATAATAACAAGTAGTTGAAGGAACAGCTATTAAAACAAGCAAAGTGAGCTGTAGATGGTATTTGCAAGGTATCTGAACTCTGCAAAAGTTCTTCAAATCAAGATTAGATCACAACTGTTGTATCAATAAGATAAACAACAATACAGATACAATAGACATCATCCTACCATTTGCAATTTTAAATTTTGATAGCTTTTCCGACACATCTGATTATATTAAGCAAGAATCTGATCTCTATAAATCTCTATAACTAGACTCGACAAGATTTGTTTTTAAATCACTATGACACTATTCAAACATATTAACTTACATGTATACTTTTAAATCTTTTAATCCATGGGTGCTAATGTATCCCAAGAGACAGCCTGAGCAAACAGAAATTATTTTGAATTTGATTATGCTTTTCATTTTTACTTAAGTTGGCTTGAGCCACTGCACAAAAACTTAAAGCATATATTAAATTCTCACCCTACATTGTCTTGAGTGAAACTAATGAGCTTAAGCTCCTCTGCTCAGACCAATGTATCTGTAGACATTAAGTGGCCATTGCATAAAATTACTGTGTACAATATGAAATTATGTGGATATAAAAGTCCATAAAAATAATGCAATCTTTGATAAAACAAACAAACAAAAAGTCTTTGTACTTAGTTACAACCATTTGCATTGCTCATCTAACTAGCAAATGCAAACTCCAAGTCCTTACTAGAAGTTTGTTTTCTTTCAGGCTAATTCTTTCAGAAGAGTACAAAAGACAAGATCCCCAAAAAGTGCAGTGATTGCTTTCACGTTGATTGGTTTAAAAAACAAATGTTTTAAAAGAGGAAAACTGTTGTTGTATGAATATTCTGCATTGATCTAGGTTTTGGCGTTTCAATGGATATTCTTATCTCAATAATTACTGTCTCTCACTTTAAATTTAAAAGCCACAAGTGATCAAATGAATCTTTCAGAAATTGGGTACAATCATAATTTCATCCCCCTCATCTTTCTTTTTTATTATGACTGATTATTTTTAGTAAAGTACACTGTAAATAAAGAAAATGTGATTTTTTTTTTTTGTTCTCAGAGGAAAAAGGTTTGTTATTTTTAAATTACAGCAGTGAAGATCAAAATAAAGTGACTGTTCATTGTACTATCCAAATAGCCTATCTTTGTACAAAAAAACCTTTCATTTTCACAACTAAATTGACTAAAAGGCACTGTTACCTAGCAACATTCATTGTGTTTATGACCTTTCATCCAATCTGAGCTCACAGATGTGCTTCTCAAGCTAATAAACATACATCATACTGTCCCCGCCTGCTTTGATGAAATAGATAAGTTCTTAGAGCAGACTGTGAAATGTCCTTTCTAAAAAAAAAAAAAAAGAAAAAAAAAGATAATATAAAACCTACGAAAATGAAGGTACATTGAAAATTGTCTAAAAAGTCTGATTTATGAACTTGAAATCTCTCTGCAATCATTCTGGTGTCCCCTGCTAGTAAACCGAAAATTTGCTCAGCAAGTTGTGGTCTTGCACTCAAACATATTAGGTGTACAATTGATAGATTTTTTGCTATTAATGGACAATGGACTTACTGATTCTGACTCTTCCAAAAGCAAGGTATCCTAGAGAAACTTTAAAGAAAGAGGAGCTGGATTGAAAGCCAATAAGCTAAACTTATTGGGAAAACATTGTAATCTTTGTGTTTATAGGGCAATTGGAAAATAAAAGTACTATCTAAATACTGTTACCATCGTCTTTTTCAGTTTTAGATACCTTGCACAAATGCTTGGACTAAATTATAGTGCAGAAATAACACTAACGTCCATCTTTATTTTCTTTTCAATTTCATCCACACTTTATCTGTAATTAAATTGAATGCACTTTCTAACACTTTATACTAGCTGGAAACCGAAGATAAAATTCAGTTTTTCACCTTTTTGCACCATTTCTATAGACTTTATAGTCAGAACTTTTTTTTTTTTTTTTTTTAAATAAAAAACTTTTACAGAAGCAACTGAACCAGAATACCAGAATATAAAATCTGGCTTGTTCTACTGTAAACAACAGCTGGAGTAAAAGTCTTTCTGTTTCCAAGAGATGATGAACTAGAAATTCATTGATCAGAGATGATCAGTAAATACCATTTTTGCAAGCACCTTTTCTGGATAGAGCACTTCAAGAATTCTGTGAGTCAAATTCTGTTTGCAGGGTATGTGAAGTCTGTGCAGCTATCTCACATTTCTACAGTCGTATAAAAGCAGAATTTTGGTATTCATCCTTAAATCAGCCAAAGTCCAAGCACAGGATGCAGTACATAACAAGGACCTAACACAACCCATATGAGAAAAAAAAAAAATCATTTAGATGTTGCTGTGGGGTTTTTTTCCATTAGCATAAACAACTGTTTTACTAAATTCAGTTCCACAATGATGATGCAACTGTAATCAATTTTCACTAAAGAAAATTGTAGATGTAAATCTTCCAGACAACAGCAACATAAATTTATGACATTTATCACATGAAAGAGCTCGCATCTACCTGTACTCTTCTGTAGAACCTAGAGTTACAGAAATTCAAAATACCAAAAAAAATGAGCATTTTGCAAATTATTAATTTCATATAATTTTGATAATTAAACAGTTGTACTTAGCACTACTGTAAATCTGCTATGTTATATACTGACTATAAATTTCAATGCAAGATAGTGATTCCCATTTGTAATAAAAAGTTAAATGTCCAGGGATCAGTTCCAGGTCTTCTGACCAGTTTAATAAATGCAATTCTAGAAATCTTTTTCCACCATATAATACAGTCTAGTAATTTTGGATTCCTTGATATTTTGGAAGGTTGTTGATGTGATGTAGATCTGATATATGATTCTCAACAGTGAATTAAAATCAAATAAATATATATAACTTGTGCCTATCAATATCAGATATTTGTATTTGACATATAATCTTGCTTCTATAAAACTTCAGTGTAATTTCAGCCTCAATGAAGTCAACTTGTTTTCCACTTAGCATCTATACAGCCTCAAGAGGTGGCTGTAGACTACATTCATGCACAGATATGTACCCATATTTTTGTATTTATACAAATCTTTATATTTATTTTTCTCTTTATTTGTACGCTGGGGATATACACTTGGTCATAGTTGAAACAGTAGAGATCATATACTCTCCATATCATTGACACCCCAAGAATATTTTCATCAAAGCTTCAGATGATATATTCTGTCTTGTTTTCTTCTGTTGAAACCAACAGTCTAAAGCAACCATTGTAATACAGTGATGAAGATGGGAAAGAAAATACTTCCTCACTATATATATTACACTGAGATAATAAAATAAAAAAATATATTTGAAGCAGCAAATTAAGAAACTGAAAACAAAAACAGAGGTGATGAATATTGCTGTCATATTCCATAATCTCTTTTGTCCCCTTCATCACATCTAGCAAATAAAATTACCATTAGAAAAATACTTCATTGATAGCTTTTCTTCTTCTGTGCCAGAAGGCCATTAAAATAAAAAAGAAATTATAGTAGGAAATATAACATAAATCATTACCATTACTCATAAGATATCCAATGAAAATGACAAGCTACTTAATTATGACCTGTGTATTTGTGTAGCTGTTACAGAGTTTTTTTTCCATCACAGCAAAGTGTTGTATTCAGCATTTCTAGATCTTCCTCCACAAATTTATCAGTTCACTAGTAATCTTTATTTTGCACTTATGTATGTTTTCTAAATAAAATATTTGCACTTGTCCTAAACTAATTACAATTATTTAGTTTAAATCATTATGTTGATGTTCATTTCAAATTTGTATCTTGACTTCTGACAGGCTTACAGTCTCTTCCAATATAATGGCACTTGAGAATTTTCATCCTCTGCATCCCATCATTTGAATCATCCATGAAAATATCACACTGGACTGGACTTTGTATCTATCTATGAGGAAAGCCATCTGATGTGTCTCTTTGGTTCAGCAGCCTAAGCTTTAGTAAATATTGTTTGCATAAGTCTTGCAACTACTTGTTTAATCACCTTTTCAAGGTTTCAGTCAGGCCACAATACATTAGCCTCTTAATGGTTGTCATTAGCACATACACAAAGTTTCACTTTGTTAAGATTCATCATATCTATCACTATTCTTATATTCTCTGTTTTAATAAAAGAAATTCCACATGATTTTGAAAATAGAGGTTCAATAACAAATGAAACTAAGAGTAATATTCTTTTCCCACATAAAAGCTATGTTGAGTTTGCAATTGCTTTTGTGTATGATTACACTTTCTATTAAACTTAATAAAGAAAGATTAAAAAATAACCTTTAGGAGAAGACTAGAAAGTTTTACCCTTTATTCATAATAGCAGATATTCTATTAGCTTGAGATTGACTCCAGCCATACAAGACTGCTCACTTTCAGAGAAAAATTAACTTGTATTGAAACTATTTAAAATCTTGAATACATCTTTTATTAATGATAATAATATTTTGCATAATGTGCCTTGCTATGATGTTAAATTATGTAGCTTTTTATTAACAAATTATCATATCAGAAATGTACGAAACACCACCTACCGTAGGAGTGCAGGAAACACTATATTCAAATATTTCCTCTCTATCTTAATAATACAACAATAGAGAACAGTAAAAAATTCATGAGAGATGGGGCAAGTTGCACAGGAGTTTCATTCTTTAGCAGTTAAGTACTACTATTTTTGGAAAGGCAGAAGGGCAAAATTGTTTGAAAGAAGAAAGCGAATAGATAAGAACAGATGGAAAAGATTTTTTTCTATTTTTATTAAAAGAAATGAAATCATTAAGAAGTACTTTTAATGAAAGCTGAGTTAAATGTCATTCTAAAAAAATATTATAATCTGACGAGCATATAGTGATTTTGTGCCTTTATTTTAAAAATTTAGTTATTGCAATAGACAAATATGAGATAATATGAAATAAAAATACTGTCTATTCAATCAATTTCTTTCAGAAGATGGCTTAATGAAGAGATTTATTTAAAAAAAAAGCAACTTACTACAATCTTTAAGTTCAATACCTCTAGAAAATTATTTAAGAATTGATAGTCCATGAATAAGTGAAGAATATTACTGAAAAAACATATCAATAGATATGTTATATTAATCAATATCAATAGAAGCCCAATCTCAAAGATTTTTCAAGGCTATGATTCCTTTGCATGGAGAAAGGCAAAATGAATGTTGGAATTTTTTCCTCAGTAAGTCAAAAGTTTGGGTCACATTGAGCCCACTCTGACCACAGACCTCCTCATTTATTCCAGGCAAAGAAGATTACCTCTCCACTAGCAACAGCACAGCCATTCCACAGAATTTCAGAGGTGAACGCACAAGCAAGAAAATGAACAAGTTGTTGCAGTTCCAGGATGTGACCAATCCAGTATTTTCATGTGATCATAGTGCACTGACCCCTGATGATAAACTATACCTAAGCATCTTGTTGCTGAGTAATCCAAAACAGCTTTTGAGTACTTTTCCAGTCTTCTCTTAGACTTATGTCTCAAAACCATAACTTCTTAAGCAAGAGGCAGTTCCTCAGTTCTCTTGTCTGTATAGTAAATGAGGGTTCACTTTGGCTATACTTAAATTTTTGGAATGAGACATCATGTCACTCCCCATTCATCTGGAACCTGAATTCACATGAAAAATAAAAAAGAAAGAAAGGAGAGAAGATACAACCACCAAAAGCTGAGTTAAGATGCATACCCAGACATGGGATCCTAAATCTCTCACTTAAGAACTGAGACATATTTAGCTTTTGAATACTGTAACTATGGTTCACACTTTTGCAGAGAGTGTCAGTTATCCATCAGCAATACATAGAAATTGGGACCGTCTACATGACTTGAGATGATAAAGAAAGTGTTGAACATGAAAGGCACTTTTAAAAAATTGCATGTTTTATAACAACACCTAACCCTGATGTATACAAACCTATAGATTTTTAGACATAAAAAGCATATGTATAGTTAGAGTACTACTAAACTTCCTTGGTTTTCAAGGAAAAAAACATATTTTGCTGTAATAGGATAATAAATACTTAAAACATTCCAGAACAATAATAGTAACAAAGATTTTTTAACTTGCATAATACCAACAAGCAGATTTTTAAAAATATTTCCATAAACATCAGCATCGAAAGGAGAGATTACACAGAAGGATGGTATTGAAATCTATGTCTATATTTTTTGCCCTAATTTACAATATTATAATAATCCCAAATAGTAGTTCATCCACTTTTTTTGTTTGTTTGTTTTTGGCACTGAAATGTTGTAGCGGAAATGGCAGCTGTTAGTTATGAATCTATTCAGACACCTGATCCAAAACTGAATTAGTAGAACACTAATCAGAGTGCAAACCTACAGTTATGTGTCCTAATCACTCTTAAACAACTCACCCCTATAATTTACATACCTGGTATTAGCTTCTCTTGGATGGAATTCCCAATTTGAGAAATTCTATTTTATCTTCAATAAGCTTTTGAACTTCTCTACAAACTGTTAATCTTATTAAACATCTCTTCCTTAATCTTTGATATTAGCTCTTTGACAATTCAGTTCTTTCAGAAGTTTTTTGCATTATTTTTATTTCATTACTTTTGTCTTCTAGCTTCCTTTTTTTCAGTCATTCTCTCTTAAAGTTCTGAATCACACAGCTACAAAGGACTCATTAGAAACAAAAACGTAATTATTTATCTTTATTTCCATTTTTTAAAAAAGCTTAAGAACTAACGTATAATGTGTTAGAACATGAAGTTTTATCTATAATTGTAAACGGTCTAAGAGGTTTAAAGAAAAACAAGACAACCCACAGCTTGAAAAATAGCTTGCCATTATTATCTTCACATGAATAATGTCCATTTCTTATAATTCATGGTAATTTGTTGTTAGTATTCTGGATTTAGTGATTTAAACACATAAAATCTACAGCTTAAGTGACACATCAGTAAATGTCTCTCTAAAAAAAAGTCTATGTCTTCCAAGTGGCACATAAATCATGTGATATTGTAGTTTCTATAGTAACAAGTCCTTTTTTTTTCTCACCGAACAGCAGAGTAAATTACTGTACAATATATTCAAAACTTATTAGCTGCACTAACATTCTGGTATCTTCCATACAAATCTCCTTTTCAACAGAAAGAGAGAAGATTGCACCAACCAATGTCCAATTTTTGGACTAATCAAGCATTTTGAGTCTGCAGTGATAGAAGATATGACATAAAACTATGAAGCCCCTCAACTTTAAACTGTGAAGAAGTGCATGTTGCTATCACTAGCCTGTGGCAGGAGGGTTGGAACTTGGTGATCCTTTGGGTTCCTTCCAACCCAAGCGATTCTATGATTCTATGACAGCAGTATGCAGTAATCTGTACCACCATTTACTCAATGTTTGATGAATAGTTCTAATAACTGGCATAACAGTGTACCTTCCAGTATGTCATGCTGTAGACATGCTCTAAAAAGGCTGCAACATCAGGACTTCCATTTATAAATATGCAGGAAATGTAAGCTTTAACTCTAAGCACCCCTTTTTTTTGCATTCATTTTTCAGGGCCTAAAAATGTACAAATGGCCTCTTGAAAACTTAGTCCTTCACTTTCAAAAACTACAGGACTGCAAATAGCAGCTGTACTTGCTAATTTTGTCTTCTGAAAATAAAGCTGACTAAATACCTCCAAAGTATTATTGAGATTTAGTGATCTTCAAAAGCTTTTTCCATATATCTTTAATTCAGACACACACATTAATGTAAATGTGTGGTTTAATTCCATGGTGAATTCGGCCTGAAATATAGATTAACAAAATTGGAAACAGCTGTGCAAGAAACCACTTTCCTCTTCCATTTATAGTATTCTATCCCAATATAAACTCCACCATTTTAGTATAAAATGACACCCCCCCATCCACTTTCTCTTCTCATCCAGATGTTTATGGATTTTTCAGATAATCTCCAGTAAAATTACCAAAATCAACAAAAAGTCTTAACATGTAAATTCAACATATTGTTTCATGCTCATCATGGCCTTTTCTGCATCAGTGCCAATCCTCATTAGATTTCAGATGTACTTCGGTCGACACTGCTACAGAAAAGAACTCTGACTCATCATCTCTTTGTGGGCTGGGTTCTTATTTAATTTTTTTGTCTGATTCATGAGCTGTTTTTTTGAAATTCTAAAAACAGTCCATGAATTGCTTGAAAGATGAGAAAATTAATAACAATGATCCAATTTACTGTACACTGAATTGAACTGATTATCATGCAACATACCGATAGACTTTTTCGTAGCAAATAAGTTCTATAGACAGAGGTTTTGTTTCCCATCATACTGGACATGTCATTATACTGTAAAATAATCATTAAGCTCTTAGGCCAAGATCCAGCAAAGTGATTAAGCGCTTGATAGTTACAAGTTTATGCAAACTGTGAGGGGAAACTACAGAGGAATCAAATTATATTCTTTATTTTAGCTATAACTTAAACTTTTGCGATACGCATACTCTTAAATGTTTTAGTTTATTGTCTGTACATTTTAAGAGTACTACTATGTAAATTCATAATGCCTTGGTTTTTAGTAATCTATTTGCATGTTTATTTTTATGGAAATATTTGTCTAGTTTTAGACTGTCTAAAACATCGTGTTTTCCTCTGACAGGTCAACAGCTATATTCACCTCCAATTACTCATAACTGAAAACTTTTTTGTATGCTTGATTTGTCAGACTTTTGAACTAAATGAAATGCTGCATTTTTTTTTTTTTTCTAATAAATAGGTTACATGAGTCTCCAGTATAAGCTGATCAATCCATTTGCCTGTAGAAAGAATAATTAACTGAAGAAAATGAAGAGCTAGTTTGGGAATTTTCATTTTCAGCCAGTAGCAAACATATTGGTTTTATTCTAATGATTTCTGTAAACTAGGAACTTTCCTTAGTCGTAACCTCTCAATGCAGCAACTCTGTTTTAAATTATTTAAATGTGTTTGTTAAGTGGAATAGGTTACTGTAAGCAAAAGGAAGCATTCACTGTAGATAGACAGGCTCTGCAGCACTGTATGTTACCATGGCTAGCACTTAGGTGACTGTAGAGGAAATACAAAGTAACAGCTTGAAACAGTGATTGAACACCTGATGGGAAGGCAGGGCCCACCCAAAGGAGCTCAGGTGCATGCAATGCACTCAAGTGACTGGAAGGAGTGGAGCCAGGATCCACCCCTTCCCAGACCTCATTTAAGGGTTGGCAGTAGGGGTGAGATTATTTTGTTGAAGATCTCTGCTTATGAAAGGTTCTTCTAAAGGTAATTAGCTTTTTTTTCCTTTGCTTCTGTATTTGAGCTTGTTCTCATTTGCTGCAGTTGAAGATGTTGCTACCCTGCTTTTATTGCTGTGCTTTCTGTCATGTTATAGTGTTATACTGGCTAAGACTTGTAGTAAACCATAGAATGTAGAACTGAAGGGTTTATGACACTAGATTGAAGTTCAAACTAAAAAGCTGGTTAACCATGCTGATAAAGGAGTTATCTGCAGAAAATTACTATTGAATTTCTGAGAATGGAGAGTCCTGCAATTGTGGACACTGTTTTCCATTGCTTAATCTTACCTTATTAATCAATTATCTCAGCAAAATATTCAGGAAGATATAATTATACAAAAACTTGATAATTTTAAATAATTATCAATAATAAAAGTACTGTTTTTTTAAAAAAAAAAGCCACCAGGAAAGATCACCAATCTTTTTGCTTTAACCCTTAGGATTTCTATTAAAGAATGTGATCTTCCTGCTACAGTATCTACTTTTGTACTAGCTAGTGTGTTTGATGTAGAGCCTGTTCCTGAAGGAGCAAGTTGAGCATTACTGAGGTGTACTTACTAATCAGACTCTCAAGGGAAGATAACAGGATCACTGAGATATGACGCAGGGATGATAGCTTCTGAAGTGTTCAGTAAGCTCAGGACAGTTATTTCCTTTATTTCCCAGGCATAAATATTTGTGCTTTTTCTCCCAGGTTACTGAGGTATTTAAACATATGTGCTTAATGAGTTTTCTTGAAGGCATTAATTTATCTAACGTACCAGAATGGAGTCTGCCTCTGTTGCCTGATACAGGCTCACAGAGAGCGAGTTATGTTTATTCTGCAGCAGCGGTACATACCTTAAGATATTCTTACAATCTTATTTAGCTGATGATATGATTCAGAATTTTACTGTATTCATTTTCATAGGAACTGAACAGCTAAGAACAAATACCTAATTTGAAAACATGAATTTTACTTAGAATTTGGGAAGTGAAGTAAAAGATATTAGAGGCTAGCATAAAAACTTAGGAATTTTGGTTTCAATTATTGCTTTCTACATTGCTTCTGAAGGTTGATATCCCATGACAATGAATTCTGATAAGTTGGTCTAGCTGAATGTCTATTCTTATGCATTTAACTGTGTGTATAACAAACACAGCTGTGTCACAAGGGTGTGTAGTGATAGGACAAGGGGGAATGGTTTTAAACTGAGACACGGGAGGTTTATGTTAGATATTAGCAGCAAGTTTTTCACTCAGAGGGTGGTCAGGCACTGGAACAGGTTGGCCGAGGAGGTTGTGGATGCCCCATGCTTGGAGGCATTCAAGGCCAGGCTGGATTTGGCTCTGGGCAGCCTGGTCTAGTGGTTGGTTACTCTGCATATAGCAGTAGGGTTAAAACTAGATGATCATTGTGGCCTTTTTCAACCCAAGCCAATCTATGATATGATTCCATGAATACTCTGACAGATTTAAGAAAACTCTCATTCTATCTTCACTTCATGGGATATCTGTTCCTTACAGTAAAATCTTTGTTCAATACTGCAAGTCTTCTGCTAAGTAATGCGTACAGAAAATCTTTTCCTTTTTTCCTTAATAAAACAAATATTCAGTTAAAAGTATTATTCTCTATTCAGTTCTGTTTAACAGATTTCCTCCCATGGAGCCTCAGCAAATTACTCCAACAGCTTCCAAATTGGTAAATTAATACCTGATCCAATATTTGGCAATGTCTAATGAGATAAAATCATTAATCACTGCTTAGATATAAATGTATAGTAAGTAGATGTAGGTATATATGTATGTAAGACGTGGCACGTAAAACCTTCACAAGAGCAATAGATATGATAAAGATGAGGTGTGCAATTACACAGTATTAGAAGAAATGAAAAATAAATTTGAAAAGGCCCTTCAGGATTACTTCAGACAGAACTTAAAAAAAAAAAAAATACTGTACATCGTGTGGAATGAAGGCATGAACAGGTTATCTCTATTCTCAATGCTAATTTTAAATTTATTACTTCACATTTGTTTCATTACGTTTCACAAAGGTAAAGCCAATTGTTTTTTTTCTACTTGCGATCCCCCCATAAACATGAAGTTCTGAGTGTGAATAAGAGGGTTAGGGAATGTTTTTCTAAAATACACTATGAATAAGATTTCTGCTTAACAATTATTTGGTACAGAATTTCTTATCGCTATTAAATAATTCATATGGCAAGATCATCTAGAAGATATCAACATAAATAAGGATCATTTCTCACCATGTACTGTGCAAACTGCAGAAAATGCATGGTCTCCTACATAAAAAAAAAAAAAAAAAAAAAACAACAATAATTACGGGGAGCTATCTTGCTCAATTCTGGGGGCTTAATTTGCCTTAGGAAACTTTCTGCTTTTGTTTGAACAATGCCATTTTTACGATCTGCACAGGCCAAGCACCGAAAGGGCTTTTTTTGTGCATTCATCACATTGATCTATTTGAAAAATAAAACTAAGCATAGAAACAAACAGTGCTATACTTTATTCAAACTCTTAGAACAGTACTAACAGTCTGGAAAAAAAAAAATTCCTATCTCTTTCAGAATTCAGAAATTAGTGCATTCTACTTTTTCATCATTAAGGTATTTTGAAAGTAGCACAAAAACACTCCTGGGTTGTGTATAATTCTCGGTACAAATCAACTGTTTTCTGGAAGTGCAGAAAAAAAAATGAAGCAAGCTTAAATTTTATTTTTGTTTGAATGCGCAATTAATTTCATTGAAAGACAAATATACCTAAAACCAAGAAGCAGTAATACTAACAAAAGGAAAGACAGACAAAACTGAAGGAATTCAAAAAGACAATGTATATGAATAGTAAAAACTTGCAATCTGCTAAATAAATTCTTGAGTTTTTTTATCTGTTCCTAACTGTTCCCTTGTAAACACAGTTACCGTTATAAACTTAGTTTCATCAATTCACCAAATTTAATCCAAAATCTGCAAGTACTTGAGGAGTACTTAGACATTCACATACTTATTCTCAATGTTTTAGTGCATATCAGTCTATTCAGTTTGATATATGTATACCTTTTCTATTATATCATGTATTTTCAAACACTTGAAGCACACATGCTTCACAGTGAATGTCCTCCTGCAAGTATTACCAGTTTTACTCAAGAACTGAAGCCAAATAATTTTAGGTAAGATTTTAAAGGCAATTGAAGGAGAATGTTTAAAGACTTTTTTCAATATTACAGATCTATTTTAAAAAATAACACATACTTTAGAGTCTCAGAAATATTTTTCTATTAAGAATTCTTCCACAGCTGCACAATTTCTCAATTTTTTTCTTTAGTAAAAACTTTAATGATGTCCATCAGATCTAATTGAATCAGCCATTTTTCAGGCCAGAAATTCATTGTTACATACTTTAATTTTCAGTGTGTGAAAAACTGTGTTTATTGTAAAGGCAAAGATCAGCAGTTTTTATAATTCCATCTGGTATTATTGTATCTCTCAAAATCTAAGTAGAGTTAGGCTGGATGACAGAATCAGAGGATTACAGAATTGTTTGATTTGGAAGAGACTTTCAAAGATCATCTTTAAAGGTCCGGTTCTTCTGCAATTAACAGGACACCTACAGCTAAATCAGTTTGCTCAAAGTCTGATCCAGCCTGACTTTGAATGTCTTCAGGATGGGGCATCTACCACTTTTATCAGCAACATGCTTGAGTGTTCACTGCCATTATCATAAAACCTTTTTCCTTATATTCAATCTAAATCTCCCCTCTCTGATTTTGAAACTGCTTTCCCCTGTGCTATCGCAACAGACCCTGATTGTCTGTTCATGTTTTTTTTCTAATGGCCTTTCAGTGCCTAAAGAGGAGGCTATTGTCAGGCCACTCTTCTTCTTGATGCAGACCAGGACATAGTCAACTTTTTGGGCAACAATGGCACATTACTGGCTCATGTCAACTTTGACATCCACCAATGTTCCCGAGCCTTCTCTAGCAAGGCTGTGCTCAATCCTTTTGTCTTCCAGCTTAAACTTGCATTTGTTGAACCTCATGAGGTTCTCCTCTACCCACTGCTCTTGCCTGTCTCGGTCTCTCTAAGTGGCATCTAGATTTCCATCCAGATACTGAAAGAATAATAAATGTTTCAGTATCATCTTGCAACCAGTTTCTCATTCTGTCAAATTGTACCTCTTCAATTTGGAGAGGATGTTGTGGGGGACTATGCCAAAGGCATATTGAAGTGCAGACAGATGACATTAGTGGCTCTTTCCTGGTCCACAGATGCAGTTGTGCTGTCATAGAAGGCCAGTAAGTTGGTCGGGCAGGATTTGTCCTTGCTGAAGCTATGCTGGTCATCTTGTTTCACCTCCCTCACTTCATATGCCTTAGCGTAACTTCCAGGGAGATTTGTTCCATGATTTACTCCAACACAGAGGTGAGTCTTAGGATCATCATATGCTTACTGGCAACATAGTCATACTGACCAAAAAGAGGAGTCAATTTTTCCAGTTGATATTCTATCCTTCACATTTAATGCCACATTCTATGTCAAATTATTCAGAACAATATAAGAACTGCAGAACATGATACTGGATGACACTCATTGCTTGATTTTATTTACTCTTTGTTGATCACAAGAGTGGTTGAGTGGAGTTGCTTGTCATCAACAAAGACATCATGATTTCCTGATTGCTTTACAATTAGAAATAAAGTGTAAAAGAAAAAAAAAGTATATGTAACATTCTAATGTGGTGTTTTAATTTAAATTGTTTATTTTATTACAGTACAAGAGAAAACATTTTCCTATCAGTATTTATGTAAGAATAGGAAAAAAAGTTGTACAAAACCTTCAGAGAAGCATTTATAAGCAGGTGGAGAGCAAACAAATTACAACCTAAGATAGGCAACATTAAGGAGGTCTTCTCAGAATCACAGTTTGTTACATAGGTACGTATGTTTTACCTTTTTTTCTTTGACCTTTTCTAGAGCTTCTATAATTAAAGAAACATTTTTCATATGGCAAGCATTGTACTTAACACTACCGGTGTCCTTAGGGGATTTTTACATACACTGGGAAAAATAGTAACAATTAGGTTTTTCTTAATTTTTAGGAAATGCTATATTTAGAGCAAATGAAAACAATGGATTTGTTAGATTAATTTTCTAGAATAGATGCATGAGGATACTGCCTGGTGTATATCTGAACAATAATAGCTGCTATTTGGTGAAATAGAACAATTGCACATAATGATTGTTCTGAAGGTTAAATCATGCTGAAGAGAACAAGAACTTTAAACACTTATAAAATTGCAGATATGCTAAATTAATCTATCTGATCTTAACATTGATAGCTAACGGTAGCAAAGTAACAGAATAATATTTGTATAGGTCTCTCAATGCTCTTCAGCGTAGTGTGCTGGTAAAACATAAAAACTATTTGAATAATTCAATGCAAGTTTATAACTTGCATTGAATGTGCCTTCTGTGATAGTCTGAAGTACTGTTTTCATTAGGTGCAATGCATTCTGCTCACATCATAGGATAAATCTTGGAAGACCAGAAAGAACTGTTCACAGTGATAATTAGAGTGGGTTTGAGATTGGAAACTAATGTATAGTAAGTAACTGAGGCCTAAGACCTAGTATCAGAACAGAATTCCTTATAATAAAATGAAACATATGCCTACCAGATTTAGAACTTTACAAAATTTCATCTTTTCCTTGCAGTTTTCAATGGCAGAAATAATGAGCATTGACTTATGCCACAAGTAAATAACTTATTTTCACTACTGAGGTAAAGAAAAATTCCCAGAACTTCTTAAGTCTTTGAATATATAAAGGAGAATGAAGTGCTTATTGACTGGAAAGATTAGTCTAGCATGTGATACCAAATTTATGACAGCAAATTAGAGGTCCATATTGGTTTTAAACTTTAAACATTTCGTGCAGAATATGGGCATTAAAACATAATACTGAGTATGAAATTCCGTTTCATATAATAATTAACAGTTGATCACTCCAAAAATATATACATTTAAACAAGATATAAACACGTGCTATGCTTCACATTTTTTTAATTGAAATACAGATTATGAATCTAAGTTTTACTTTAACTTATACTTAAAGAGGTTTAATTTAAGGAATCTGAGATCATGGATAACTACGGTTTTATCCAATGTAGTGGTAATTTATTCTTAAAATGAAATATTGAAATAGGCATAAACCTGAAAAAACTCAGTTGAAATTTCTGGCCAGATTTGCAGAGGCTAGTAATGGTTTAGTTATGGTTTACTAATGGTTAGTAATGACTTATCTCTTTATCTTGTAAATGTTGCATTGTTGAAATTATCACCTAGCATCTAATTAATAGGTGTATTGCTACAGAACTTTGCTTTGTAACTTAGAATCAAGTAAGGAATATTGACTGTTGCATATTGTACTGAAACGATTGGTTTAATTATCCATCTGTAATGTCTGCAATTGCTTTATGACAAAATAACATAAAAATTGTTATGGATGAGCAAGATATGCTAATGTTTTTTGAGTAGATTTATTTTGTTTTATGTAATGAATCTGATGACAAAAATCAGAATGTTTTGTTAAAACCATCACTTAGCTCAAGTTCTCATTGGCTTCCTCTAGCCAAAGAATTTTTTATTGCTGCTAAAATTTCTGAGGCCTTAGTAATGCAGGCATTTTACAACTGTTGGATTAAACTGGTTTGGTGCAATAGAAAAAATAATGGAGTTATTACTTTATTGATTCTGACCATATTCTGGTAACATGCAAGCTTTTATTGCAAACTTTCAGTCATGTTATACCTTCATATGTTCTGTTTGTTTCTTGCTTCAGAACAAGCATGGATTTATTTCAGGATTTACTGAACAACGGTAAACAAAGTAGTTATTAATTAGGAGGGCATCTCTTATCTCCTTGTCAGTTACCTACTCTTTCCTGACATAAAAATATAGTTTATCTAAGAAAAAACAAGTTTCAAGTAGTTGAACTGTATTCATAGGTTGAATAATTATATTATATGTAAGGTAAGAGCTACTTCTTACTGAAACTGTCACATGTATCTTGATTAAAAGTAGATAAATGTCTTTTCTTACTTATTTTAATCCAGAAAAGGTCTATTTTCATGTGAAAGATAATCTTTTTAAAAAATACTTGTTTTCTGATAATTCCTTATGATGTTGGGGAATTATGATAGCCCTTACAAAATCCTCTTATTTTCCAGATGGTGGTATAATTTTAAAATTCTACTTTGTAGTAGCTTTGCTTGGAAAAGCACAGACCTCAACAGTGTTTGTTTTCTTTATACTTTATACTCTGAGTATTCTCCAGGAGACTTATATTTAGGTCTTTCTTTACTTTATATGATTGTGATGCTAATTACTACTGAACATGAACATCCTCTATATAACAAGAAAATTATGTATAAAATTTCCCTAAGCTACACTGTCAACTTCATAAAAAAAATATTTGAAATCCAAATCTAAAATACTAGAGAAATTTTCTGGAAACACGCATTTTATTCTGGAAAAAAAGCATTCTTAATTTTAAAAATGACAATTTTTACCTAAACCATGTCACATTTGTGACAAGACACAAACTGCTCTTCTCATTTTGGCAGCTTGCTACTTATTGAAGCATATAAATATCAATAAAAGACATTAAATGAATTTTAGGCAAACCATATCATTATTTTGTTATTCAAACTTTAAAAAAAAAAAAAAAAAAAACAGCATAAACCAAAGATGAAAATGATACCTAGTTAATTTATGACTTCCCCACTGTACTTCTGAAAATATTTTGTATTGCTTCTCTTCCGTAGTATTTACAGTCAAACACATTAATTTCTCTGCACTGGAAAAAAAAAAAATATTTCCATTTTGACAGTGCATAAGCACATGAAGTTTTACGATTTTCCTATTTGTTAAACTATCTTTTTACCTATTTTGAACTGCATGTGTGTAGGGCATCTTCTATAGGTGGGTGAGAAGCATAGACGAGAGAATAACGTGGGTGATACTTACATCCTTTCACATGAGTTTGCTAGACTAGATGATTGTATCTGTCATTCAAGAACTTCCATCTAGAAGAGGAACAGATTGAATAGTTAGCTTCAGATGTCGTAAAGAACAAAATTACTAGTTACTGTGCTCTGAGATAGGTGGGATGTTATGTCATCTCATTATTATAATATTTGGAAAATTTGGATATTTTTTTTAGACTTTCATGAACAATCCATCAGCACTAGTATTCTGGTGTTTTGTTCTCCCTCAGTGCAATTTACTATGTGCAAGGCACTTCAAGAAAATATTTTGTAGCTTTTTCAGAACAATAATTAATACTTTTAGTAATTTAGGAATGTAAATATCAATGTTATAAATATTCTAAAACTCCTGCTCTAGAACAATCCTTATAGTTATATCCAAATGAACTAAAAAAATGTTACGAATATCTTAGTTGGAGATGAAGTACAATAAGTAAAACCAGAGTTACTGAAATGTAGTACTTCCAAGACATCTTACCTTAATACAAAAGGTCTGATAGTCAAGAAGCTAGGGAACAGCTATATAAGCCACTGAATAGTCCGAATAAAGGCACGCAGTTCCATTACAGATCAAGCGTTGCACTAAGAATTCTGATGTAGATCAGCAAAACATTATTTGTTTCCCTAAGCAGTGGATCTAACGTTTTATTCTGCTTAGAATATTTATGTATACTATCTAACTCATGGTGTACAGTAAAGGATCAATTTTAATTTTGCTTGGTGTTACTACCAACAGTGACATGAGAAAATTATCACTGACTCAGGTAGCAGTACGTAGCACCTTGAAGTGGCTTGTACTGTTACTGGCATGAATATCATAGCTTAGATACATGCATATAAAGCGATGTGAAATCAGAAATATCCTTTATATGTGTGTATATATATATATATGCATATATATGCACTGGAATGGGCTGCCCAGGGAGGTGGTGGAATCCCCTTCCCTGGAGGTGTTCAAGGAGCGTTTGGATGTTGTGTTGAGGGATATGGTTTAGCGAGAACCATTGTTGATAGGTGGATGGTTGGGCTGGATGATCTTATAGGTCTTTTCCAACCTTAGTGATTCTGTGATATATAGAGTATGTCGTAATATCTATACTTAATACACATACCCATATTTCTAAGCAAATGCTCACTTGAATTTCTCGGTTATTTGAAATGTACATATGTACAATTCTTTTGTTCTAGTATGAAACAGTAAATACACTAATATCCTTGGTGCCCACAGCATTTTTCCAAATAGAACATCTTTTTTGAGTAGGAAAAATAAACCTAAAATAATGAGCATGAAGAACACAGTCCTTTGTTATTACCCTGCATTCTCATAAGTTTTGTGCACATCTGACAGAAATAGTTCTCAAGGAGCAATTTATTGTCAAGAACGCATGGCATGGCAGGAAGGGACCTTGAGAGGAGGGCCAGTGCAAGCCTTGTGAAGTTCCACAAGGCCAAGCACAAGGCGCTGCACTGGGGTTGGGATGAACCCAAACATAGATACAGACTGGACAGAGAATGAATTGAGTACAACCCTGAAGAGAAGGCCTTGGAAAAACTTCCTGGAAAGAGAAATCTGGATTTCCTTAACATTTAGGTTATCAATTCAGCCTATTTTAAGAAAAGTATTACAAACACAAAGCCTAGAACATGCATGAAGCAGAAAAAGAAAGACTCAATAGCATTGACTGCCAAACCTTTTCTCAAAATCTCATTTTGAGAGGCAGGGGAGATCATAGTGCTCTACAAATCTGCTGTTATAAAATGTCAAGAATATAGAAACTAGCTGAAGCATGTGTCTCAAAGTGGGTGGAAAGGATGCCCTGATGCAAGATGAGCAACAGTTACTGCTAGGGCTGTTGTTCTTGGTTAGAGTAAACCAAGTCTTCCTGAGTGGCATGAACTTTTACTGATTCCATACATTTAGAAAATAATGCTCCTGTGCATAAGAAAAAGTACATTACGCTTGAATGAGTGCGTAGAGCTGATTTGAACAGAAATTGTATAGAAGTGTGAACAACGATCATCTAAATTGATTAGATGGACATGATTTGCATCCACTTACTGTTAAGTTAAATAATTAAAGAGCTAAATTAAGATTCGACATGATTTTACTTTAAAAACTAAGCAGTTGGATTACTATCTCATTAGATAAATGTTCATGTCATGTACAATTCAACAGTAAGATTGGAAACAGCAATAAGAAGAAAACATTCTAAAGCTCAAATTATCATTGCCTAATATAAAACTTAAGAACTCAGACTCTCTCTCTCTGCTTGTTAAATGTTCTAATTGTTGTTTACTCATATTACTGCAAAGCTTGCTTGTTGTTATTGATTTTGTTTTTGAGAATTTCTTTGCATTTTGTGCCTATTGTGTTTTTTATTGTGCATTTTAATGCAAATGTGTTTCTAAGAAATGATTCTGTATTACCATGGGATTTTATTTAATTACGTATTTTTCTTAACAACTTTGCGTCTCAAATCTACTCTGTGACTAAACAGACCTCTGTATCACACTTGGCTAAGTTACAAGATTATACTTGTTGATGAATGCACTTGAGTGCATCTAAATAATGTACCAACACAGATAAGACCTGTTCTGATTTAAATTTACACAATCTAAAAACATTCACATTGATGTATATGGATAATAAGCATACTACATAAATTAAGGAAAGTACCAACAAGTGAGAGAGTAGTCTATGGAATCTAACCTTCTGTGCAATCTTAAATCCTGCTTCTGGAAACTACTCAGTGATGACAGAATTCTGCATTCATGCAGAATCCTGTAGATTTTTTTGTGTTTGGGAAGACCAACAACTTAGCCTAAACTTCTTTTTACTGCTTAAAATGATACTCAACTCTTTGCTTGTTTTCATTAATCCACTTTGCTTTTAGTAGCAATCTTTATAACATGGATTATTAAAGGTAGAGGAAAAAAAATACTCCTTCAAAGAAAAGCAACAGATAATTGCATGAACATTGCTGAATATATGTGAAGATGCTACACCAAAGATGGAAGATGCATTTCCTAGACCTTTGAAAATAACTCATAGGGGACATAAAGTAATTAGAAATCATATTGCTATGATAAAAACAGGCAAGTGCACATCCTTTGACAGACTGCATGGACATATCTATTGAGATAGTTTTGAAAAGAGAAAACATTCTCTTAAATCCAGCTACTAATCCATGAACAGCCAAACCAATACCTACAGACATCTAAGCATATCTAGACTATTAGCTGTGAACTTTTTTCACCAGAAGTAATAGTGTTTACCTTGCCATCTCAAGACCTTATGGCAGGAATATTAATGAAACTAGGGCAGTAGTGAATTCTGTTTTGGATATGGAGAAAATGGAGCAACAGAATTAGCTCTCAAAAACATCTTTTTACTGCTTGCTTCCTAAATCACAAAGACCTACTTTTTGCTAGTTTTGCATAGGAAATGTAAATTGTTTTTGATTCTTACTATCTCAGCATATCCCTTGATGTTAAAAGGTATAGAGAAGTTGATCAATGGCTGTAAAGGATGTAATGTACTGTTCGTGCACTTCAAAAAAATATTCTGAATTGAGAAACAATTTACTTTATATACTTTGTATACTTTATATACACTGGGCAGTACCCTTTCCCAAGTATAAGTATAAGAGAGAATTATATTAACAGTTTTGAGGCTCTCTTTCACATTTCCTTAGTTTTTAGAACTTAAATTGATTTTGGTTTACTTTCAGAAAAAGTATGTCCTAATGATCAGTTAAGGGGAGCTATTTAAAGAGCAGAACATAATACTGCTAGTGGTGAAATGAGAACAACTGGATATTTGAACCAAACCAACCATGGGGATGCTGTATCAACCATCTGCAATTTGCTCTGGAAAAACTGACCCAAAAGTTCAGTTAAAATAAAAGAACTATGGCAGTTCATCATTAAGAATTTTAAGTATTCATCATCCTATTTTGACTCTACCTTTCTTGAAGTTAGTTACTAAATATAAACTTACCTATTGATGAAATGGTTCCTTTAGCATGAGAAAGATGTTTTAGCACAGGCGCTAGCTTAATGTTTGTGTACTGTTGTAATAACTATTTCAAAAAACAGGCTTCTATTAGAGTCTAGATGGAGTTCACTAACACATTTATTAAAAGCCACTACTGGTTACTTGAATCATCAGTTGAAAAAAGTAGTATTGTGCACAATATCAACTGTAAGTATACTTGGTTAAAACGTACTTAAATCAAAGGCACTTTTAAATATAAGAAATCTAGCTCCTATAATCCAATGTTTTATATTTTTACACTGATCTTTCCTAAAATGTTGTGATCTACAATACTATTTTTTCATCGAATACCCACTATCAACTTGTATTTATTTCTTTTTATATCATTTGTTGCAGATCTTTAGTATTGAATAATTCTGGTTCCAAATTACTTTTGCTTGATTAAATTTTCTCCTGCAGCCTGGCTGTCTCTACCTGATGTGTCTGACTCAGTAGCTGGGAAAGAAGTGTCTTCTATCAATCAATGACAGAAAGTGCTGAATCTGAAGATGCTGACTGTGTGCCATGTAGGGCAGGCAGACTGCTGATAGCAGTCAAGGGAAGTTTAAAAAAAAAAAATTCTATGAGTGTTAAATGCCTTTCTAAAAGTTTTCAAAAGATTGACCAGGAAGTAGAATATATGCTCCTCAAAAGAGCAACCATATGAATAACTAAAGAATAGAACTTACAGAACAAAATTAAAAATTTCATTACCACTTACTAGGAGCTGAATATTCTATTAAAAAGTTTCATGATGCCTTCTCAATATTGTATGACAAATAACATTTAAATTATTCCACAGTGAACTGAACAGACATTAAATAAACACTACAACAACTGTTTAAGAGCTTTTAAAAAGAGATGAGTGTTTATAGTGATATGTAACTTTAGTAACAATTTTAGAGGTTACAACCAATTTCCATGGTGAACAGTGTTATCCATTGCTATGAGACTGTGCATATTATTCAACTTCATTGTCTAGTAACTAGCTTACATGTAGGATATGTGCAGAATGTCCTTTATAATAAAGCTATTATATGCCTTTACTAGCATGTTTAATTAAATATGTTAAACACATCCTGTCACAAAATATGAAGCTTTCATTCAATTGAAAGCCTGTAATTGTTCTGGTTAGGAGTGGGAATTCACATCAGTTTAGTGTCTTTCCTTTCCCAGTAAGGAATGAAGTTTTCTCTTAATATGAAAAAGTTACCTATACAAAGTAACTGATACTAGGAATTGCCATTCTAAGTATTGATCTTAGTTCTATTTTGAGATTCTTCTTTTTAAGCCATATTTCTAAAAATACTGGCTTCTTAATAAAATCTAGGGAGCTCCCTCATCAGAGAAGGGTTTGGCAAGGCCAAAACTACACAGGTAGTGCCAACAGAAAAAAGCCCTGTAGAAGAATAGGAACTGATTTTCTGTAAAGCCAATTGATTTGATAATTGTAGCTCATATTGGCAGACAAATTCAAGATGTCATTTAGCAGTGCTTTGTCAAGGTTAATGAATCTGCTTGTCTTTGGCTAGTATGAGCAACCTCACCATGGATCACAATTAGCTTCTCACAATCCTCTGTTGTTTGCACTGCACAGAGCAATGTACCATTTCATAGATACAAAACCACCTATTTTATGTTCTGCTCTATACAATGGAACTTTAATGTACTCTTGACAAATGGGCTGCACTGAGTTTCTAACATGCAAACTCAGAGTTTCTAAACAAAAAATTTATTTAGGCAGCAGAAGGCCCACAGGCCAAAAGCTGATAAAGAGTTCTGATGCAGAGATTTAAGCTGAGCATTATTTTCCTTGTGTTAGTTTGTGTTCTGTTCAGGATCATTGTAGATTTTCATAATAGGACTGTGGAGTTCCAGATGAATCATTTTGCTCTGCTCATGATCTAATTCCATGATTTTTGTATTCTTTAATTAAAATTGTAATCCATGCTTTTATTTAAGTATATTCCATCTACACGGTTTTCTGATGGAGTAATCGCTGTTGAGTAGAAGAATCTGACACTTTCACTTTCTGGGTAACATTCTTTAAAAATATGCACAAAACTAGCTAACTATCTTCCCCCCATTTTAAAATTAAGTAAATTATAATAATAAAAAACTTTAAAACCTCAGAACTGAATTTTTGCTTGTTTCTAGAAACAATAAATTTTAATATAAAAATCAATGTTACTATGTTCTCATATACAGAAATTACTGGAGTGTTCTGTTTATAGGCTTATATTTTTGATCAAATACTTAGATGTTCATTAGATTTTTTCCTTGCATATTTTATCCCAGTTCTCTACAAAACATATTTCATTTTTAAACATGTTCACAGGAACCATACATAAAATCATCAAAAGTTGGTTGGGGGAATCAAAGAGGACTTAACCTGACCTTTGTGTTGAAATATTTCTAGCTTTTATTTTATAATCACAAGAGTCAATGATGATAAAATTAATATCATGAAGGAACAATCTTGCAAATCACTGGGTCACTTCTAGGTGATACTACTAATATTCTAAACTCTTCCTTTGTTACATAAGTTCATATTGCACTTTCTGAAAGATATTACAGATCCATAGTATGGATTGATCAAGAAGGATTATCAGATATGGTGAAATATGGAACCTTATAGTTCATAATTAGAAATATCTTTAATTGTGGTCTTTGTCGAACTTCAGTGTTGATTTATTTCTCCTGATATTAGCTTAGCCACTGAAGGCTTTGGTAATATGTTTTAAACAAAACAAAAATAATTATCCTAAAATATGTGACATAAAAATGTAGCAATTCATGCTGGCTGCAACTTCTGTCACAAATTACTGTGTTTCACAATTTGATGTAGCAAGTAAGTGAACAAATACAATTAAAAATAGAATAACATGCTTTAAAATGCATTTATTCATTTGTTTGACAAGTATAATTTTGTTATGATAGTACTTCATAGTATACATATAAATGTTTAACAGTGCATTCGACAAAAGTAATGTAGTTTAATGCAAAATTTCATTAAAATACAATTACAGCATCTTCATCTGAAATATTTCTATATTTCTGAAGTATGCAAGTATATAGATGAGTAAGCAATGAATTAAGAATTTACCAAAATAATGAGAAATACATATTGCACATGAAAAAAAAATATCAAAACTCATTTATCTTTCCACCCACCACTGGGATAACTTGTTCATTCAATTTTAAGATTAGAATTTGTTCCATATGTTCCCTGCATTATTTATAATCTTCTGAACTAAAATGCTGCTAGTAGTTCCTCTCTCCTAGTGTGAAATCATTGCTAAAATGAACACGTTAAGCACAGAAGACAGGCTGAAAAATACCAGTAAATCCTTTGTGGACAGTGAGCTTTTTTGGTTTTTTTTTGGTTTTTCTTATCAAACTTTTTCTAATAGTAGGAAGAGAATGGGACTGCTAAAGTTTTCTCAGGGTAGGTCTGAAAACATGACCGTTTTAGCCTTCTCTGAAAATTCATCACTTTCAGTTGGAAAAGGGTGCAAAATAAAGTGGCAGAAAGCAGGCACAGATATTGGAGAAAACACATTCTGTGTTCAAATAGAAATGTTTGGAAGAAAAAATGTTGAAACAGTCTTTTTTAAGAAATGTCTACAATATATTGTCATCGTTACTCAAACTACAGAACATTCCTAGAGCAGAGGTAGGGGATTTTAAGATGAGAGGATAAATGAACCTTTCAAAATGTTTAAGTAAGATTAAAACCTGGAGAAAAAAAAAAAAAAAGCTGTGTCAGTTAATAAAAAATATTTTTTTTCTTCCATGTTCTCCAGTAAGCACCAAACTATGGTTTCACGTCCTTGAAAAACTCTGAATATAGAAATTTCTGCTGGAGCAATTCGAATGAATGTCGAATTAGCATGAGTAGTTTAACCGCTTATTGAGTTAGACATACCAATTTAAATGCAACAAGGATAAATATAGGACAGCAAATAATTTTCATTTAGACAGTTGTATTAACTGGTAACACAGGTTAGCTCACGCTTATCTTCCAGTATGTTCTTAGGGAAAAGTGAGAATTGCGATACACAGACAAGAGTGTGTAGTGTGTATTGGTACACATAAGTAGAAGAAAAGTACGCATTTTGCAATAAGTGTTAAATAATTAATTAACACGATTACCTCTGACTCAAATATTCTTCAAATTTAGGTCAGAGCTCTTGGGCTCCAGTACTAAAGGAATGGCATAGGATTTGCTCAATGCCTACAAACACTGGGCAGTTTATGTTGAACTACCATTTTTTTTGTAGTCCAGACCTGAAATTCAGTACCAGAAACAGGTTTTGGTTTAATTCAGAAATTCCTAGTTTATTTAAAGCTCTAATATTCCTCCAAAATGCATTTCTTAGCATGTTGCTTGGATTCATTCATGGAAAGACTTAACTATTCTCTTAAGTCCAACTTCATGCCATCTGAAGATAGTGACTGGGGAAAAAAACAGTTATTTACATAAATTTGTTCGGCCACTTTTATGCACAGTTCCATTTTAAACTGTATTGATTTCTATCACCTCTGCTAGGTTTCCTTCAGCTAATTCAATTAAGTAAAAAAAAAAAACAAACACTGACAACTAGACTTTCACAAAGGAACAAAATTATTGATCAACATATTTTAATAGTGCTTGTATTCACTGGAAGAAGTAAATGGCAGTTTGAACGTGTTCTTTACTCTAGAAGTTACTGTGATAAGAAAAATGACATTATCTAGAGCTATTACACGAGTGGTGCAAACTGCGCTTCTTATCCAGTTCCCATTAATGTCAAAAGCAATGTTGATATCACTGTCACAAGGTCAATTCTTTCAGGGGAAAGCCTGGTCCTTCCCAAATCAGCTGAAAATACAATGCAGTCAGAATATTTTACCCTTCTTTAAAGGTACTGTTGACTAAAGGAATTTTCTTAAAATAGTTCACAACAGTTTCATGGTTTGGCTTTTTTACAATATAGCATCTCCCCTGTTCATTTCCTCTTGAAACAGGGTAAGCTTCAAAAGTGAAGGACTGCAAATACGTGTCACAGTAACCAGGTAAGAACTTGAAGCTACTCTGTTCTGCACCCAGAAAAACATTGTCTAATATGTGTTTTGTTTTTAGGCCAGAAAGAAATGGAGGGGAGGACGTTGTTCCTAAAAGGCATGAGAAAACTCAAGTCAATGAATAGACCTTGGGCAAAGAGGAGGTAGGATGGAGCATAAAACAGTGTACTTACATCTTAAAATTCTAGAAGTTAGTAATATATGCTTTCACTATGACGTGTATAGACTTAAACAAGAGATATGTTACCATTCTTCACACTCTACTCTTCCCAAAAAATCTACAGCTTATCTAGACATTTCGTGCAGGTCTAGTCACAGAAAAAGGTCATCTTAAGGAAGTTCTGAGAAGCTTAATCTATAAAAATTAACATTTAGTATTTTACCTAAATATTTTTCTCCTTCCTCAGTAATTATGAAAAATTAAGACACCTCCTCTGAAGAAGAAAAATATCCCTTGGCAGTCACAACTGACCTCTGGAGAACCCCATTCCCTTTTTCTCCTTATGGTATTATAATTAGGAGTGAAGATGGACAGGTAGAACAATTACAAGATTATTTTCAAATACTTGTCCCTATTTCTTACTTACTTAAAAAAAAAAAAAAGAAAAAAAAAGAATGTATTATTTATTGTGTTATTTATTTTTTTCTTTTAAGATGAAATACATTTTTAAAAGAGTATGTTGTATTTTCATTTGTGGGGGGATGTAAGCAGTCAAATAGGCAAGAATGAGAAAAACATGAAAACCAAGGAAGTGCATATGTGTAGCCCTATGGATCTTAATTTACTCACAGTTTTGTTGTCTTGTAGTCTGGTTCATAGTGTCATGGTATTCGTGATGATAGCTCATTTAAGTCCACATTTCTGTGAACATTTCCACTGATAATCACTGGCTCATACAATTTCTCCTGGGAAATATTTCAATCCCTTTTTGTTTTTTTTTTTTGTTTTGTTTTGTTTTTTGTTTTTTGTTTTTTTTAAGCTATCTGCTCCTTCAGAGTTTCCAGCAAGATTTCTCTACCTTTCTCGACTCTCTATGCATTAATTAATTCATAGAAATATTTGCTCATAAAAAAAAAAAAAATCCTATTCTAAATAGAGTGATGCATATTAATTTCTCTTGCTGTGTAGGTCTGATTAGTAAAGATATTTTGCAAGCACCTATCACTCTTGTAAAATTTCAGAACTACTTGTAAGAATGATGATATAACATTGCTTTTCTATCAAAAAGTTCTTCCAGGGAGTCAAGCAAATAAGCAGCAAATCAATAAGAACTTAATATTTAGTTGTCTTATGCATTTTAGCTGTTTGGACAAACAGAGAGACATTTCTAGTCATTCAAGGTAAAGTTACATTTTCAAATCCAATCTCTTTTCCAACAGGGAAGAAAATACTCTTGAAGGTGAAGTCTTCAGTAGCAGTAAATTTGACACCATTTTTATATAATTTACTAAAAAGTATCCCAATCAGAGGCCACAGGGAAACCATTCTGTTAATTTATTTTGCAATTCCACTCCTCCCCTCTCACAAGAGGAGGCATGAAGAACCAGTTTATAACTGCATTTTCAATTTGAGTGTTTGAAAGGTTATTCTACTTAAATGCAGTGCGTGTGTAAACAGCATGTAAATCCCTCATGGCTCTCTTCCTAGCTTAGTCCTAGCTGCAGGACAAGAGAAGAGAAAAATAAAAATGCTCATACTTAGTGAGCACTTACCTTTGTTTGTTAAAGAAATCTAATTCAGAAAATAAGGGAATTTTTATTTTGAGTGTAGAGTCAGATCTGGAAAACAAAGGCAATTTGTCAGTAAATATATAAACAATAGTTGGATGTATTTTTAATGGAAAATATGTGAAATCAGAAGTGAGATGACCCAATCCAGACTTTTCTGTACTGGTACAAAGCCAGGATAACACTGACTTTGATCATCTTCTAGACAACTATTATCACTCATGATAATAAATATGAAATAAATGCCGGTGGTTAAATATCACAGTATTTATGCAACAATGGCTACCTACCGGGTCAACTTAAAAAAAAAAAAAAAAATAGAGACTTCCAGAATTACTTGCACACCCCTCTGCAGCTTCTTCTGAAGAGCCATACCATTTCTCCAAACTCATCCTGATCATTTACACACTAAGGTAATCTTTGAGATGACCAGAGGACTACACTGACCTGAGGAAAAAACATTTCTCAATTTGAAGAAATGTTGAAATTTCATTAGTTTTGTTGTGTGTTCATTTTCTGGGAGAGAAAAAGAGTACAGAGCAGAAAAGAAATGATGTGGCTTCCAACAAATTATTACATTTCCAGCTCAAAGCCATTCTCTTAAAAACCACTGCAGCTAATGTATTGGATGATATCTGTGTGTATTTGCTTCCAGTTAAAGAAACTAAAAGTACAGAACTTCATTTTTCCCCAGACTGATGCACTGAAACGTTCTTTAAGAGTCCTCTTATTTCGAAGCACAAATGTTATTCTTTAAATCATACTCTGATATACTCTGATAACTTTGTTTATCAGAGTATATCCTATAACATGCAAAATGGATACAGAAATCTGAAGGATAAGATATTTTAGCATGAATAATAACAAAGAAACTCTCTTCTGATTAAATTATTGATCTCGTGTAAATCTAGGAGCCATATATGATGAGCTCTCAAGAAACTTTCTTGCTATTTTCAGCGTTCACCACATAAAAAAAATTGTATTACTCTCCAACATTCTTCTTCCAGAAGCTGCTATGGTAACAGAGAATTAGCAGATACGAATATATTGTAGCTGATTTTTTTCTTTTTGTGAAATCTACAGAACTAAGCAATATTTTAAATAAAATTTATACTCTTAGTATTTGCAGTTTGACTCTTAGTTCTATAAACTGTTTGATAGTACATCATGTGGTTTTTTTATTTTTATTTTTTAGTTTCATGTAAATATATAATACTATATGCAGAAAGCAAGATCTTGTAAATATGCTTAAACAGAACTATCAGTGTCACGTAGAATTGTTCTGTAAAATGTTAGCAGCAACTAGAATATTTCCCAGCATTTGATCATTAGTTATGAAGTGTTAACACACTGTTATGTTACATGTAATATACAAAGTAGTCAGGCATTGCCTCAGATGTTTAAGAGAAGGGAGAGCCTCTATCAGTCCCATCCATGAAAAGCAATGGGTAATTGTATGTCTGTTTCACAAGTACATAAGGCTGAACACAGTGCAAGATGAAAGAAATGCTTTATGCTTCTACGTTCTTCAACACACTGCTATTCAGTTATGTTCTGCTGGAAGAAGGACTGCTAGGGAAGATGCAGCTTAAGAATAGTTGGCAATAAGAGCTACTTATGAAGCATCACCATCAAGATCAGTGTTAGCAAGCCACAAGGCACTTAAGTCATCAGAGCATTTATAATCTGAACAGACAAGCATTTGGTGGTAAGTGTGGGTCTGCACCTATTAATTTATCTACGTTACTGGCAGCAAAATACAGATCTTTATACAAAGAAATACTTTTCAGCCTCATATTCTCCAAAGCAGTGTAGCTAGAGAACAACTACAGTTTGCCTAACTCAACAACCCTATATGCAAAGTGCCTTTGCTTCAAATCTTTGGAGAAGGGATCCTTGCCACCAGTAGCTTGGCAGGAGTACATGAAAATTTCTGTGCTAATAAAATCTGCCCAACCATACAGTATCTTCTGAGAAGCATGGGAATTATAATATTTAGGGAGGTCTTCTGGTAGACACAGACTGTTTTTGGAATAGTAAATCCGTGTGCCAGATGGGGGCCTTACGTGACATTCTGTTCTGTGGTTCTGTGGGAGGTAGGTAAGGGACATGGCCTAATTTTGTTACATATTTTTCTAAACCTCATTCTACAATACTCTGCATGTACAGAATTGCTGACACAGCCAGACGAATTATATTTTAAAAGTTAGTATATATGTCATTCTACAATTATATATTTTGTATTAGTTGTCCTTGCAACCCCAAATAGTGTTTGATAAGCAAAATTATACAGTGGTGTGATATATAACAGAGAAAAACATCATCCCATTTTAGAGAATGATCATATTAACAGAATTTATGAGGGCTATTTCTTTTAGGTTAATATACCTCTCCTATATGTAATATAGAATCACAGAATCACTCAGGTTGGAAAAGACCTTCAAGATCATCAAGTCCAACCATGACCTAATCATGCTACCCTAACTCTAGCAACCGTCCTCTAAATCATGTCCCTGAGCACCACATCCAAATGGTTTTTAAACACATTCAGGGATGGTGACTCAACCACCTCCCTGGGGAGCCTATTCCAGTGCTTAACAACCCTTTCTGTAAAGAAGTTTTTCCTGATATCCAACCTAAACCTCCCCTGGTGCAACTTGAGGCCGTTTCCTCTCATTCTGCCACCTGTCACCGGTGAGAAGAGACCAACCCTGCTCTTGCTGTAAGCCCCTTTCAGGTATTGAAAGAGAGCAATAAGGTTTCCCCTCAGCCTCCTTTTCCCAGACTAAACAGCCCCAGTTCCTTCAGTCGCTTCTCGCAGGGCATATTCTCCAAGCCCTTCACAAGCCTTGTTGCCCTTCTTTGGACCTGCTCCAGCACCTCAGTATTCTTCCTGAATTGACATGCCCAAAGCTGAGCACAGTACTCGAGGTGAGGCCTCACCAGTGCCGAGTACAGGGGCAGGATTACTTCCCTAGTCCTGGTCACCACACCATTCCTGATACAAGCCAGGATGCCATAGGCCTTCTTGGCCACCTGGACACACTGCTGGCTCATATTCAGCTAACTGTCCATCAGTACACCAAGGTCCCTTTCCATCAGGCAGCTTTCCAGCCACTCCTCCACAGGCCTGTAGGGCTGTCTGAGGTCATTGTGATCAAAATGCAGGACCCGAGACTTGGCCCTGAAACTCATACAGTTTGTCTTGGCATATCAATCCAGTCTATCCAGGTCCCTCTGTAATGCCTTTCTCCCCTCTGGCAGATCAATATTCCTCCCAACTTCTTGTCTGCAAACTTATTGAGGGTGCACTCAATCCCTTCATCAAGATCATCAATAAAGATGTTGAATGGAAGCAGCCCCAGTACCAAGCCCTGGGGGACAGTGCTCATGACCGGCAGCCAACTGGATTTAACTCCATTGACCACAACTCTTTGGCTCAGCCATCCAGCCAGTGTTTCACCCAGTGAAGCTTATGCCCATCCAAACCACAGGCAGTCAGCTTCTCCATGAGAATGTTGTGGGGGACAGCGTCAAAGGTCTTACTGAAGTCCAAGTAGACCACATCAACAGCCTTACGCTCATCCACTAAGCAAGTTACCTTATCATAGAATGAAATCAGGTTTGTCAGATAGGATCTACCATTTCTAAACCCGTGCTGACTGGCCCTGATCTCCTGGTTGACCTTTATTGGTTGGTTCCTGAGATTATCCATTCCATAACCTTCCTGGGCACTGAAGTGAGACTGATAGGTCTGTAGCTACCAGAATCATCTTTCCGGCCCTTTTTGAAGATGAGCGTCATGTTTGCCAGTCTCCAGTCCACCAGGACATCCCCAGTTAGCCAGGACTGCCAAAGAATGATGGACTGTCTCAGCAATCACATCCGCCAACTCCCTCAACACTCTAGGGTGCAATCCATCTGGCCCTATGGGCTTATGAGCATCCAGTTTTGGACCTGCTCCCAAAGCTATCTCATCATGGATCATGTAGGACTTATTCTGTTTCCCATCCCTATCTACCAGTGCAGGGAGCTGTGTTCCCAGGGAGTAGCAAGTCTTACTATTAAGGACTGAGGCAAAGGAGGCAGTAAGTACTTCAGCCTTGTCCTGATCTTTGGTCACCAAGCTGCTCTCAGCATCCAACAAGGGATGGAGATTCTCTCTAGCCCTCCTCTTGCTGTTGGTGTGTTTATAAAAATATTTATTGTTTTCTTTTACCTTAGTGGCTAAGTTCAGTTCTAGCTGGGCTTCAGCTTTTCTAATTTTCTCCCTGCACAGCTTCACTACATACCTGTAATCATCATAAGCAGCTTGCCCACTCTTGCAGAGACCATGAACTTTCCTTTTGTTCTTGAGATCCAGCCAAAAGTCTCTGTTCAGCTAGTCCAGTCTCCTTGCCCGTCGGCTCATCTTCTGTGACTTGGGGATGGTCAGCTCCTGTACCTTTAGAATAACTTCCTCAAAGCATTCCCAGTCTTCCTGGGCTCCTACGCTCTCCAAAACTACCTTCCGAGGGACTCTCTCAGCCATGGTCCTAAAGACATTAAAGTCTGCCTTCCGGAAGTCCAAGGTGGCAGTTCTGCTGACTCCCCTCCGTGGTTCAACAAGTATCGAGAAATCTAGCATCTCATGATCACTATGCCCCGGACGGTCTCCAACCTTTACATTCCCCAAAAGACCTTCTTTGTTAACAAACAGCAGGTCCAGGACTTTGCTTCCCCTCATTGGCTCCCTCACCAGCTGTGTCAGGAAGTTATCTCCCACACACTCAAGGAACCTCCGGGAATGTTCCCTATCTGGTGTATTATAAATCCAGCAGATGTTTGGGAAGTTGAAGTCCCCCACAAGAACAAGGGGGAGTGACCTTGAGACCTCACCCAACTGTTTATAAAGTGTCTTGTCTACCTCTTCATCCTAGTTGGGTGGCCTGTACAGATTCCCACAATAATGTCAGTCTTAATGGCCTTCATCTTTATTCTGACAAATAAGCTCTCAACTCTATCATCACCATCATTAATTTCCACACATTCACATTCTTTCTTAACATAGAGGGCTACACCACCGCCTTTCCTGCCTAGCCTGTCTCTTTTGGAAAGTCAGTAGGCATTCATCACAACACTCCAGCTGTGCGAGTCATTCCACCATGTTTCCACGATGGCTACTATATCATAGCTTTCCAACCACCAGTGGCCTCTAACTCCTCCTGTTTATTATCCATGCTGTGTGCATTAGTGTAAAGGCACCTGAGCTGGGCCTCCTTTTGAGTGGCAGTAGCCCTAACATCCTCATGACCATACTCAGGTATTTCCACAACAACCAACCTCATACCAACCCTACAAAGGATGAGTCATCCTCCTTCACCGACACAAGACTGTGGAATCTTACTAGCACATCCCTCTCCTACAAACACTGGGACATTACATACAGGCTCTGTTCTACTGACCCCAATTACACCCCCACCCCCTTCAATACCTTCGTATATTTTGCCTTCTTCATGGAATATGCAACTCTGTTTTCCAACAGGAAATTAAAAACACATTGCTTGTAATCAAGCAGAACAAACTTTACATATACTACCTAAGGCTGAATGTATGATACTTAATTTTGTAGCTGATAAGAAATTTATTTCTACAAATTCACATTCTTTAAGGAAATTACAGGGGAAAGCATGCGTCTTATTTTTTCTCTTCCCATGACTGAGCACATATAGGGTGACTTTTTCCACAAAGGTTCAGTGCTCTAACAAAAAGCTGTATCATCTGAAGTAATGAGGATCAAATTCTTACTTCTCTACAATAATTATTATCTACTTATATCAGAAAATCAGGGACAATTTTTTGCCAAAGAATAAGCAAAACAGAAACTGGTTCACATTTGTTTTCTTTCTATATTACAATAGAGAAAACCTTATTGGAATAGTTGCTAAATATGGTAAAGACATTTTTAATTTAGTGCACTTGTGTGTTATTGGCTGCATTTTTGGTACTACTATAAACATGCATCTGAAGTTGCTAAATGAACCATCAGTATTTTCAGAAAAATTTATACCCATTGAATATTTTATAAATAAGATTAAGCTATTTTTTTCTGTTATGGTATTTAAAAAAAAACAAAACAGGCCAACCCTCTTTACCTCAAGAATTAATCCATATATTTTAATAAACAGGATGAGGAGGTCACATAGATTTAACTTGCTTGTTCCTTTAAAGTTTCAGTTTATAATGTAATATTTGAAAATATTTTCCCATTTATGTAGTTGTTTCCCTGACATTAAGTTGGTTTGGATCCAAAAAAATACTCAAATTTTGAGTTCATATTACAAGAACCTTTCCAATTTCTCTTGCTGAAATAAGCCTCCATACATGGGAATTTATATGCATATGAGAATGTAATCATCAGACTTTTCCCATTTTTTGGAAACATAACTCACTTTATACCTCTTGTTCTAGTTGTCTTAGACAGGCATAACTGCTATTCACTTTAGTCTTTTTAAGGATGCAGTAAGCAAGGCTTACTTTATATAAGGCTTGTAATTACAAGGATGAAATGGGGAGTTCTCTCAGGAGTCCCCATCACTCTAAGTATCACTGGAGTGCACTTAAGTGACCACTGGCTTTGAAGCACTTTGTGCTGACTGAAGTATGTAAACAAAGCTGTAAGTATCAGACTGAGACAAAGAACACAACAACAAAATTATGTCAAATAACTTCACTTATAAAAAAATTGATAGCCTTGTTTGAAGTGTCTTCATTGGAAATTCAATTATACTAACATCTTTCTTTTGTTTCAGACGGGAAAAAAAAAAAAATCAGTGTATAAAAGCAATCACTGCTTTGTTTAACTTTTAGAATTTGTAAGTAAATTCAGCTATTTAAACCATGTCTCATGTTATGTTGAATTTCCTTTCATAATAAATCCTACCCCACAAGGATATCTATATCCCTAGTACCTGTCCCATAACATAGACTATAATAGCCCTCTGTGTTACAAGGAACAGGGACAGAAATAGATACTGTATGACTAAAGGCTGATTGACAGTTCCGTCGCATGGTTGGCTCTTCTTAAATAATACTGCAAAAAAAAAAAAAATTATTGATACCATACCACTCAAGAGATAGTAAAATAGAGTAAGCAGATGTAACCTTGTGGAAGGGAAAAAAAAATATCTGTTTTATTATTACCATAACACACTGAAACACTATTTTTCAAATACATTAGCCAGAGACCAAATTTTTCTGTGTCTAATGAGAAAGGAATTGTTCCTTCTCAATTACCCATTAAAATGCTGCTCCTAAAGAAAAGAAAAAAAATCACATGGGAAAGTCTTACTATGTAAATACTTTAAGGAAAATATTTTCATGGCATGTGAGAAAGAAACAAGAGGAAAACAGTGCAGAGACAGTGACTGAAATGTCTGCCAGGTATATATTCAAGACAGCTTAAAAGCTCCTATGAAATGAAACCTAGCTTTTGAAGCTGTCAGAATTTGCCAGCTTGATACATTATTGTACAAGTCTGAAGAATTCCGTCACAGAAGAACTTGTACAAAGAGCAGCTGAGACACTAGGAAAAGCATAGGGCCTCTCTCACAAAATAATGGTTTATAATCACACAGATGATAAAGAAATGTATCATCTTAGTGACTGACAGACACTCGTAAGTGCACAGGCAAGACAACTGCAGCCACCACAACAACTGGCTCTCAAGCCTGGCAAAAGACCTATCAACATTTCTGTCAGAAATAAGACCATTTACAAATTGGTACCTCAATTCTCTCTCACCTCTGCCCCATTTGCTTCCCGTATTTCATTGCCTTGTGTGAAAGCCCAGGGAATAAGTACTGGGTAGAACCTTCTAGTCCATTAGAGATCTTTAAACAAAGTTTGAGAAAAACTTCAAAAATAAAATTTTAAAAATCTTGTTATTTTATTGCTTTTATCATCTAAAAGTAACAACATTCAAGAAGATACTTGTATTAAGAACTTAAAGGATCAAGAACATTAAAAAAACACATAGGTGGAATAAATTACATGGATGCATTTAAAAACTTGATGAGATGTTTATAAGCAACACTGCAGTGCAGTTTTTGAGATATAGATTAATAGAGCAGAAACCTTTAAGTTCAAATAGAATGAAACACAAAAAGCTGTTCAGAAAAAGAATGCAGAAAGTACTAGAGATAATAATAAGACGACAACTGGAACACTGAAGACAGGGGGCATAGTAAAGTTTCCTGGAAATGCACATTTTGTGAGGTTTTCTTCTATTTGCCCCATCATTATTTAACTAAGGACGACAAATATTCAATTACATGTGGCTCAGTAAATCTCCACCTCACAGATTACAGATACTATTTAGTAGAAACGTCATTCAATTTTTTGCCAGCTTAGGGGGGAATTCAGTCTTATACAAGATTTGGACAACACAAACACAGCCTTGCCAATCTTGGAGTGCCTTTCCTACTGCTTGCTAAGAAATCGTATATTAGTTTTCAGAGATATCATATGTACAGGTCTACTGAACACATGGTTCAAACCCTTTAAAAACTATGCTGAACATTGTTCAGAATTACTGCTCAGAGAACAGCTCCAAACATGAGCTGCAGACTATTATGCCTCCAAAATGAACTCGTAAAAAAGTGTTCTTTACTGCAGCTAAACTGCTCTGTTTGGCAAGTAGCTAGTATAGCACGTGCACAGCAGGTATTAGTGCGTCTGAGACACATCTCAGTCTTCCTGTATTTGCATACATGTATTTTAGATAAGTCAAAATAGAACCTCATTCCTCAGTAATTTAGTTTTCTGAAACATTGTTTCAGCAAATTAAAAAAAAACAACAACATTGTTACAAAGGGAAATATTTCGTTTAAAATTAACAGAATTGGCTACACAGCTGTAAATTTATCTGGCCTCACTTCTTTACCGTTCCAACAGCTGTACTTCACTTGCAGCTACGGAAAAGAGCTGCTTATTTTGAGCATCTAAGTGCACCATCACTTGACACAAACTGTCATTGGCAGAAACATTCACGTGGAAAGGGACTTGAGATGTAGTAGATAGGTGATAAGACTCTGTTAGTTACTAAGTTCCTAAAGCAGCCTTAGGATTAAATTTTGAGGAATAGGAGTGGGACAAAGATCAAGCACTTTTACAGAAATATTTTTCTCTTTTAGAAGGGTGGATCAGATCCCAACAAACTATGTTATGCAGCGGACAGAGTATTTATAATAAAACATAACAAAGAGAAAAATGCATCCTGTGGCCCAGAAACAATTTAGCACTTTTATTTTTTTAAACATTTTCAACTACAAACATACAAACAGTGTTGTTGCTTATAGGAGGTGACTGTTCTGGCAGATGTCTGGTCTAAGGTCAGCACAAAACCTCCTTCTTCAGTTTCACTTTTCACTCACCATGTGTAACAGAAGATGAGCTAGAGGTAGCATTATAAAAACTTTTGAAAACATGGTATGGAAAAGCTTAAAGAAGTCATTAGCACTGATTCTGAGCCTCTAAAAACTAAGAGCTTATATATATATTTGTTTTGATAATGAATGCTTTAATCCTCCTTCTCAAAGCTAAACAAAACCCCAAAACAACATCAACAACAAAAAAGCCCAGCACTGATGAGCAATCATGCAATAACGAATTAGCGTGCATACATGAGGGAAAAACAAATGCAGTTGGGAAACAGATTTTGGTGTCAAGTTTCCCCAAGTGTTGTTATAAATATCAGGAAATTAAAAAATGCACTTAAAATGCATGAACATTATTTAGGTCTTTAATCTGGAAGGGGCATGATTGATTTTGCAGGGTGGAAACTGCCAACTGTACCAGTGCCTGCAGATGGAAGGGGCCGGCACATAGCTGCCAATTTCAGGGAAGATATTTCAACTGCTCTCTAAAATGGATTGCAAAAGCTTCTTGTCTTCTGCTTGTTCCTTCAGGCTCATACTGCACTAGACAGCTTAAGGAGAGAAAGGAATCTGTCTTTCTAGAAAGAACTCAAACATGACTATTTTAGAATCACCAAAAAATATGAAAAGCTAAACCTCTGAGGGCAATGAGGCCACAAACTGAATTGGCAGTGAAAGTAAGATTATTTAATTTTAGCTGTTTACTCTACAACCATTTAGTCCATCATCAGAGTAAAATTGACCTCTAGAGTCTAAAGCTCACATTTACATCCTTAAAATTGAGTCAAAGCTTCAAGCAAGGAAGAAACAAAACTACGTTGTGAAACACAGTTACTCTTACACTTCAGAAAACAGAAAAAATGACAAGTGTTAGACAAATTTTTCAAATAAGATCAACTTTAGATCCAAATACTGTTAAATCTCAACTTCCAGGTTCATATTTCATTTGAAAATTTCTTCATCTGATGCTCGATAAAGCATTTTAGATATACAATCTTGAACTAGGCTATCAAAGTTAAAGAGTTCCAAAGCACACTCCTACAGACTCAAAAAAATCCTCCTTCAGCCATTACGCTAGTGTAAATAAAATAAATATATACATTTAGGTATTAAATTTTGCTTCTTCTGACCTCTCAGTTAGTTAGAAATACCCACTTCTCCTCAATTTTCTCATATATTTTAAAAAAATCCTCAAAGGCAAAAAAATAAAAATAAAAATAAAATCCAGTATCATGAATCAATCTTTTAAAGCCATTTTCTATAGCTTTCCTCTTTCAAAGAGTATATTTACTTTTTTTTTTTCCCTACTTCGCTCTGGAGACTGTGCTTACTCCATCACCTTCTTAACCTGATCGCAGTCTTTTACTCTGGAATTTAGCCCCAGCGCAGCAGGTTAGTAACAGACTGTCTCAAATATCTTGTGTTAAGGACAGATCTGCACTATTGGTTAAAGACATTTTGCTAACAGTGAGAATAGTGGAATAGATATAAAGTGTCTTTAGGAAGACTGCCTTTAGGTTTGTGACACATTAAAAACATTGTTCTTAGTTGTATTTAGTCCTCCCAGTTCCAGCAGAAGCAGACTTCACCTCTACTTTAGTTCTAACAGTATAACACACATTTACATATATGACATGAACTGTTGGCCCTCCCTCCCCTTCTGCTTTAAGGACTCATCCTCTGTATTTTTTGCTCTTTTTTAATCATTATTTGTAGATTATTTGCAGTCACACATGCTACTACAGAAATGAAATTGCTGGCCAAAATTCATCCCCAGTGTGCAAGACAAAGTAAGAAACAGGATAAGCCCTCTGCTTTCTCTTTTTGAAATATTCTGCTCATGCTACACTGTAGTCTTGTGATATATACTCTAACATCACTTGTTACATATTTCATACTTTAGTGCCATGCTTGATTACATCAATCTATACAAAACAGAAACTGGCAGCCAGTCTCCCAATTTCTGCCAACTGTAAAGGTTAACATGTACGTTGGCATAATGTGGGTGTGTAAATAAGGGAATTTGTGTAGTCCTTTATTTAGCAATGTAAGAAAACATATTTCAGGTCGGAGATGAATAGTTTTCCTTCTTTCCAGGTGTCTATTTTCTATTTTGGAAATTTCAAGGAAGGGATTAAACATGCACAAGCACTACTTAGCAACAAAACACTGGGGAACCATACTGTGTGTACTATAACTTCATTTCATAAGACTATCATCACAAACTGCCAGTATTTCATCACTGCCAAGATGTCTTCAGAGAAAGACAGGAGAAGTCAAGGAAGTGGCTCTCAAGACACCCCCAATAAGCTCTCTGCCATCACTCAAGCCTCCCACAAGGCAAGTTCACCATCCCCAAGGATAATTAATGAATTTACTTCTAGACCAACAACCTTTAAGAAAAAACATTTGCCTAATCAAGTCATAAAGTAATTTTATGTTTTCAATTTTGCACCTTTAGAAGTTCTTACTGTTAAACAAAGATATAAATCAGCAACCGTCTTATACAAAAGCTGTCTGTCAGTTTGAAACAATGCTACTTGCATTTCTGTATTTGTAGACTAAATGCTTTTCTAATCTGATTCATAGATTAAGTGCATCCAATAGAACTAATACAAATTATTCATTGGCCTTTAATTCTGGACTCCAAAATTTAAGCAATTTTGTATGAATAATTATTTACCAGTGAGGATAGAAGTGAATAATTGTACCTGTTCTCTCCTGTACACTGTCTTGGTTCATGCATAATCTGTGATTATGAATATTAAATAAAAAAATTCAACAATAACGGTTCATCATGCTGATAATAGTAATATATTTGCTACATTTCTGTGTATATTTCATTTTCTGACATTAAACTATATCAATGCATTCTTCCACTGAAGTACCAGGGGTAAAAAAATTGCACATCATGAAATATAGGCAATAGTCAGGAGGTACTTTCAAGTATCTCCAGGATACTAAGTAAAAACATAAGATGACATTGTAGTGCATAGCTCTAGTCCCCTCACCAGCTTTGTTGCACTTCCGGGCACATGCTCTAGGGCCTTGATTTCTTTCTTATAGTAAGGGGCCCAAAACTCAACACAGTATTCAAGATGCAGCCTCACCAGAGGTGAGGACAGGGGAGCAATCACCTCCCTGCTGCTGCTGGTTATGTTTCATACACATTAAAATCCCTGCAACTAATGACATCTTTTATCCTTAATCACTTTTGTTGAAATACTGCACATTAGTGCAAGACTGTCACTATGAAAATTCAAAAGCCTGCAGAACCAGAAAATACTAAATTGCAACATCTGTTTATAGATATGTCCTATCTGCATCTGACTACATTTAACGGAAAGAAACTTAGCAAAAATGAATTTTTTGTATAGCAAGCTATGAAACCTATTTTGCCTGCATTGTAGTTGTGATGTATAACATCAGGGTTGAAAATAGAAATACATATAGAGCCCCCCCAAATATAATTGTCTTAAAGTAGATAACCATCTACTGTACATCTCTAACAGAAGGGATACAGACAGACCCTTACAATGTGAGATGAAGTCCAGTTTGTCATATTTCCTATTGTTTTCAGAAGAAAAAAAAAAAAATGAAATTATATACTATAAGAAATAATGCAACAGTAACGGTCATTCTTCCACTTGGATATGTTGGATGACTTAGGAATTATTCTCTAAATGATATGGTCAACTAGAGATTTTGAAACAAAGTAAAAATGGTACTTTTTATATCTGTTGCAAGAGTACAGATCAGTTTTCTTATATTCTGAACTGCAGTGCCAAAGAAAAAATTATTCGCTGGCGTAATTGATTAAAACAGAGCCTATGGTTCAACAGAAAAAAACTATGATTAGGAAAAGGAAGAAAATGTATGCAGTGGGATTGCTAGTACAACTTACTTGAGATTGGAAGACACTTGTAAGTCCAGACATCAATAAGCTCGCATTGGGCCAAAGCAGAAATATATTTAGATATTATCTTCAATCTATCTTTTATTCAATATAAGATCTTCAATATCTTATCTGGTTATAAAGAAAACATGAGAAAATGCCCCCCTCTGATCAACAATTAATTTCAGTAAATACGAATCTATTTCAGTATGTCAAAGTATGAACATACTGTAATCATTTTTCTTCTTCAGTGAAGATTAATTTCTTCAGGAGAAATTATGCTCATCTTTACATATATTACTCTAAAATTAATAATGAAGACCTACATCAGAAATTAAGCTAGAACGTGTGAAATATTCTTAGAAATATATGAGAATTGTTTAATGTAAAATTTTACTTTCAGTTGTGGATTTAAGCAAATAGGATGAACATTTTTATGCTCGGATAGCAAGTTAACCAAACAAGATTTGTAAAGATCCACTCAGAAGCTGCAAATACTGCAACTGTATATTTGCACAGTGTATATTAGAGTAGGCCCTAATATCACCTGCAGCCTCTAAACACTACTGTGCTACTGCTCTTAATAGTAATAACAACAACATTCATCTTAGTGGATATAGCAGTTCCTATTTTTACATTCACAGTAAAGCTTTAAAAATTTTCAAGGCACTTTCAGGGGTACTTTTTCTTAAAGATAAAAAAAAACCCCAAGAGTTTAACCATAATCACTATTGGAAAAATACATTAGTAATGTACACTTTAAACCACTTCTGAAAAGCTACACTTATAATACCAGGTAAATGATATATGTTTTAGAAACACTTAGGAATACCTATTCACTTATTAGTCTGGCATGGACTCCAAACAGTATTGGCTAAACAATAGTGCTTCTGTCATGGTTTTGTATATGGTCAATCAAGTAAACAATATGCTTTTTTTTTTTTAAATGCTCACATGTGTGCTTACACAGCAGTTTATTCAGATCCATTATGGACACCCAAGTAAATAAATGTTCTGAAGTCCATAACTATATATTCAGTAAATATAGAGCTGCTAGCTTCTACAGAACAAATAATAAGCACTATAACTACCACAGTCGCAGGGGTTTATCCAACAATGTACTTCACCACAAAAAAAGATTTTGTAACTTCTCACCAGCATTTCTTTTCCCTCCCCCATAATTTCTTCCTTTTGTTTTTAAAGAAAGGTGTTCAGGGGGAGAACACCACCTTTTCAAGAAGCTATTACTTGGTGAGAATACACAAGCATTTTGAGGAATAATAACATGGAAATATTTTTTTCTTGGGAATTCCTGTAAAACTATAGACTTTATTTCAATCTTACTACCAAACTTACCTGGTTATCAGCAGACTTAGATGAGCTCTGTAGTTTGTAGCCAGTCTTACACTGGTAGCATTTTTACTCCAAGTATATACAGAAAGTGCTGAGTCACAGCCTGAACCACTGATTGAGTGAAAGAGGCCAAGTCAGCTCTGGAAGCACAGGTGAAAGCAACTGGAAGCCTGACTCTACCCCTCTTAAACCTCATTTAAGGACTTGACTACTAATGACTGGGGGAGGATTTCTTGTTACTCCTCCCTTGTGGAGCTTTTCTGTAAGCCTAGATTTTTGGAGACAGGCAAGCATTCTTCTTTTCATAACATCTTATTGCACTGGTCTTGTTGCTATTACAGAGTAATTGTACAACAAATATTCAGGAAAGATTTTGGAGTTTAGCTTTAAAAATCAAAGGTGAGCCAGCTCTCTAATGATCTGAGGCACAGTTTTACACGTATATGAGAATTTGCATTCTTCATCCATCCAGAGAGCTCTATGTTTTATTCTTCTTTCATATGTATTTTAGAAGTCCACAAAAGAAGTAAAAAAACGTAGAGAAGAAAAAATAGTTACTATTCATACCAAATTGGAAATAAATAAAGATCTTACATTAAGACCATATGTCTGCCCCGTGAGAGAGCAGGAACTCTTAAAGGAGCATTAAATCCTAACTCTGGCAATGATAAAATTGTGACAGAAATTCCCAGTGGATACTTCACAAGCCATAGGGTGAGAAAAAGAGACAGCATCCTGAAATTCTGTCAGATCCTGATCCCAGTCCAAAGGATTCTCCAAAAGGAGCCCAGGACATAAAAATTTAAACCCCTAAGGCCACAGTAGCATATCTCATAATTTAGAGAGACTTAAAACAGTCAAGATAAACCAAGTAAGGAAGACTTATCTCCAAGTCTTCCACTTGGAATACTAAAACTACAACTCTCCAGCCTTCAAGGCAGTCTAGTATTGGAAGAACACAAAAATGTTTCAGCCTCTAGGATAATGGCAGGCTCCATATTCTGAGCAGACTGCAAACTTGCAGTAGCATAGTCTATGTATTTAACATCCTTAGAAGTATTGAGATTAAATTAAAAATAGTCTAGTATATAAGTCTATTCATAGATATTCCTGTTAGGACCTCTGTGGACTTCAGTGTAAAGAAAATTTATTACATTAATAATTTGCTCAGGAACAGTTTGCTCGGTACACTTAAATATTTTCACATGTACAATTTTGGGGTTTTTTATCCAGATTTAGTTTTTTGGTCTTCAACAAGAGAGCTAGATGAAAACAAAAGTGATGCCCTTGATTTCAGGGCTGTATATTCAGTGTGTACAAACTGCTTAGGACTACCTTCTAGAAAATTTTCAGAATTAATCTATTACATTGCAAAAGTTAATTTCAGTGCAGGAAGAAATCGGTAACTAATGGGAAAAATAATCTAATAATTAAAAAGAACAAACATTTACCTCCTAGATGTATTTGTTTCACCTGATCTAAATTGCTCAATTCTGTCTCAATGTCTCTCTATTTCTGTAGAAATCTGGTGTTCTACTTTTGATTATTATTGTTGTCATCCATACAAAAATAAAAGATTTTCTACGTTTTTTTTTTTTGTATTCTGAACAGATACTAAAACGTCACCCAACAAACATTAACTACTAAGATTCTTCTTCCAGTATTTTATCAGATCCTGAAGACTACATCAGGGGTTTAGTAACTATATCAAACAATAGAAGACTGAGATCTACTTGACAAACCTGAGAGCAAATTTTTTCATCCTAGATTTAATGAAATAAGAACAATAGTATTATTTAATAGAGATTACTGTCAAATTTTCAAATAAAAAAAATTAAGCATGAATAGTTAATTTCAGTTATTTCTTCATTAGTAGGTCATAGGCAAAGCATTTAATACTCTTTCAAAATGTTTCTATATAACCTATCATGGAAGTTTATCTTATTTCATGAACTTTTTGGTTTTGTGTCTATTTTATTGTCATATGGTTACTTATTACTGGTTCAGTAACAAGGCTTTAATGCTATTGGCAATAGTTAATTTGAAATAATTGATACTCAGTATTCATACACATTTGATTAAGTATTTTTACAACCAAGATGATAATTCAAACAAAATTTTAACCAAAGTAATGTGCAGTGGCTATTGGCTAAACTTTCTCCAATCCAGTGCCTAGGATTTTTTAAAGAATAGCATGTACCTCAGAAGTAAAATAACTGAGGAAAATGACAAGGTGAACTTAATATTTTTTTATGGCATATCCTCTGTTACTGAAGATACCAAAATATTATCAGCAGTAAACTATGCTATTACCACTTAATAGCTGGCTACAAAGCCATGGTAGAGGAACAAATGCAGAGACCTGAAAGTTCAAAAGATCAACAGATAAGCAGCATGTTACATGATAGTTGAAATGAGATCCCCTGAGAAATGAATCTTGTGCCATAATAAACAAGTAATCCTATGTGATTTGAGACCAATCTCAATACAGGATTAGACTTCAGGTATGCAAACTGCAAAATGCTGATAAGCAATAAATAAAAGGTACCATCCTCAGATTATTTGGATGTTGATTTTAGCAATATCTTGTAAGACTCTTCTCCCAAAGACATTTTCCCACTGTAAAGAGGGCAAAATAAATATAAGAAGAAGCAATTCCTGCTGTGACACAGGTAACTGCTGATTCTGAATGTCTATTTTAACTCTCTTAGCTTTCAGTGAACACCCAAAATATATTTATTTTGAATTTTTTTTTTATTAGTGTCCACCAGTTTTACCCAGGTACAATTACAGATATTGTATTCAGGATTCTAATTTTATCTATTAAATCAATCTCTTACAAGAAATTGAATGACAAAAGCAAAGTCTGAACTTAGGTTTTTCAGATGTCATCCTATTTTTGTGCATTTGGAGTAATAAAATACCCTCAGTTTGATGAGACCCACAAGAATCATTGAACCCAATTCCTGGCTCTGTACAGGGTCACCCAAAATTCAAACTATTTGTTTAGTATTCCCAGCATTCCACTTCCTGCCAAGTGTCAAAGCTGTTTTGGTCAGATATTTAGGTGTCAAAAAACAGGGAGTGATTGCTGGACATGCATCAATTAATTCTGTTTAAAGACAAAGTTACATATGATGCACCTTTGAAAATTCATGGCACATATGGCTGACCAGTATTTGTGCCATTAATTGAACATGTCCTGAGCACTCTGGATTCATCATGCACACAAACACATTGTGTGACTTCCTAGAAAAAAAGAATCAATGCTTTTGAAAGAAAATGATGGTCAGAATATCAATTTAAGAAACTGAGAACATAATTTGTAGTATACATACATATAGATAAGGTTGAAAAACTAAAACCTAGAAAAGAATATTTAGAAGTCAATATCTCAGAATATCAAGCTATTAAAGTTTTGTTTTCACTAATTCAATTCAAGCCAAAACTTCCTACCCACACAGAAAAATTTATAAGTAAAACTTCATTCAAAAATTGACTTTTTATTGTGTAGCAGTGAAGTTATTTTCCCATTTCAGAATATAAAGAGGCTTTAAGTAATCATTCAAACAGTGTAAGATGGAATTGTGCATATGTAGATTTCTGTTTGTGCTTCCTTCCCCAAATCTCACTGTTACTGTTTCTTTTCTTTCCATTGCTCTAATTAACTATATATACAGATACTCTTCCTTTCTCTGCCTTCTCCAAGTGAGGAACTGTTACTAGAAAGAAAGTCAAAAAGAGAAGGCTATTAACAGCAACTTGCTTTGTCCTGGTCTTGGCCTTTACATAGATTGGTACAACATATGCCTTCAGATAAGAGCAATGCGTCTGAGTAGGGTCTTACTGAGAAGTGCATGCTAAAACACTATCTCTGATATAGCAGCCTTGACACACCTGAGTGAATCACTTGTGCTTTGGTCTTTAAAGAGTTAGAGCCTTTCATCTATCAAATTCTTTAAGCCAAGCATGTCAAGACTACAGCAGCAGCAGACGTCAATGGGGTAGGTGCACAAAAGGGAAGGCAATTTAATTTAGAAACTGCTTGTTGAAACTAAGAAAAATGTGTTGAAGATTCACTTGGAAGGGAAGAACAGATAAAAGTGGTCCTCATACACTAGGCCTACCTTTATCCCACAACACGGGAACCTGTTAGACATGTAAAAGGCAGTTCATTGTGCATTGAATAATCTCTGACTCATGCAAATAGGCAACAACTAACACTGAGATACACCTGACCTCCTCCTTTTTGTCAGATGTTTCATAGCTAGCACATATTCAATCACATAGTCAGCAAAAGGGAACATATATCACAGCTAGGCATCTTAACACAAGCCCAATCTCAAAAGGTACCAGATAGTAAACTGGAGCACCTGAGGCATCGCCGCATACTTCTCTCTTATGCTTTCTGTTACAAAGGAGATAACCTTGGACAGTGGAGTGAGTAAACAACAGGAAGACACAGGAAGACTTAGTAACATCATCTGCTAAGCACCCAAGACCTACTTTAGAATGTTTTTTCAAATTAGTTCTGAAATTCTTTGAACTTTTAGAAGGCCATATTTTTAATTGATGGAAATATGACTTCAATACAAGAGTATAACAGCATGTAGTATTCCTGGAGTGTTAGCATTCTGAATTCTTTCAGATTCATTGTTGTTAACACTCATGTTACAAATCTGTCCAAACAACAATAAAAAAAACCTAAAATCTATAGATTTGAGTTATATTCCTGGATTAGCTGCCCTTTTCTTACTTCCATAGCCTCTTCTCCAGAACTATAACAGAAGCCCCTTATGTGTAGTGTGAAGGTTTGTATCACCTTTCATCCAAGAATTTACAGAGATGATGATGTTCTCTTTATTCTCTTCCTCGAATCAAGTCTCACAATCTTTGAATGAGATAGACCTAAAACAACTGTTAAATCTCCCACAAAGTAGTGCTAGATCTAAATATACTTTGTTAATAGAAAAACTTTAAACAAAATCAAGTTCAATAATTTCCCTTCCTTTCCTTCTTACCTGACATAAATTACTTTAGAACAAAGAAATGATGTCTAATTTATCCTATCTATAGTGTTGTGTTGGTTGAACATGGGTGAAACTTCAGCTTCTCAAAGGATAAAATCATTCTAATTTCTGTACTACTCTGTCTGACAGCACTACATTGACTGTGTGCGTCTGCGTATAAATATACAAACACATAAACTCCTACCATTTCTATTAATTCAACATGTAACTACATATATATTGCTGAGACTCAGATTTCATGTTTATAATTTGACAAATTAGTTTAGTGCTGCTGTGCAGATAGAATCAAACTGCTGTGTTTACATTGTGTTGCTTCTTCTACTATGACTATATAAAAACAGCATTTACTAAAGGAAATGGAAATTCACTTTGGTCATGAACGCTCTGCTCAAGTAAAAGTTCTGGAATTTAAGAAGCACTTAGTTGCTGCATTAGGCCATTTAGGATGTTTCAGCGTCTCAATTGACTGTAATACCAATCTGCTCAAGTGCCCTGTTAATGACCTTCCATCTCACAGCAAGCTCAGGAATTCAGTGTTTATACTTTTTTTTTTTTTAAACTATGCCATGAACAGACTGAAGGACAGATCCTTCATTCTCTGTCTATTGTAGAAAAAGGATGTAAACTGTTATTATATCAAGCAAAAGAAACTAACCTTGATGCTTCTTAAAGAAAACAATCACTGACAGAATTAAAAAAAAAAAAAGGAAACCACTTAAAATTACAGTGTTGGACATTCAGAAAAGTAGAATTTTAAGTATTCTTTCAAAGCAATAACAAAAGAATGTTTGTATAGACTAACTTCCATGTGCACCATGAAGAGCTCCTAGTTTTGTGTTATTGTTCTAAATAAATATCTAAGACAACAGTATGAATTTAGACAAAGAAATATCACTTTTCCTAAAAATTCTCTGCAGAATTTTAATGTGTAAGTCATGTAATATAAGCTTAGAGAGCTATATCTTTAGCTGATGCCACAAAGACATTTCACTGCAGTCAAAAATTTGAGTCATTTTCACAGAATACATGATCCAAAATATCTGCCTTGTTAACAAACATGAATATTTAGTCATGTACCCTGCCATATCTACACTTCATCATTTGGACAGAGAATATGAGAAAATATATTTGAGCCCTGTCACTAGCACTTATCTGAATTATTTATACTTTATTGTTGTAGTCCTGAGTTAAAAAATGATTTACAGTATTCTGAAAAATATTAAAGCCAAGGTCCATTATTTTACCATTCTTTAAAAGCCTCAAAAGAAAACTGCTTATAAATTTTGCACACCATTTCCACCCAGCGGCAACAAGATTCCAAGAGACTTCACATCTCTAGAAATGTTCTAATTTTTCATGAAAAACACATTTGAAAGAAAAAAACTTGAAATATTCTCAAAAGCTTCTGAAAGCTGAACACTAATTATAGAAAATAAAGAAGAATTTAGCAAGTTTAACTGCTCCCCCAAATAGAAATTTGAGAATGTAGAATGCTGCTAACTTTTAGAATTTGTTTTTGTATATCCAAGAGAGCAATGACTGATTTTGAAAAATACAATTTCTTTTAGGGTGCCAGGATTTAAAACCTGCAGTGGACTACATGCACAGTAACTGTTCTAGGATAACAGCTGTCACACAGTAGTTCACATGTCATTGTTGACAAACTATGTTGCAACATGACAATCAGACACATGCAAGAGTAATGATACTGCATCTCCTCTCCTCTCCCAGCATTGCTGGATATGATCTGGAAAGCAGCAAGTTTATACAGCAAAGAGGAGTGGGTCAGAAGGGCAGGGTAGGGGTATGTAATTGCCCATTGGCTTGAGAAGCTATTGAGAAACGTCTGCAGGAGGCTGTCTTAATTTGTAGGCTAAAAAACTGAACTGTGATTTGGAAATTTTAGGGATGTATATGGTGTGGCAAGGATTTCTGACCTGTGGGAAATAGTTACAGGTGCTTTAAGAATATTCATTATGATTTCTTAAAGGACTGTCAATTTACATGAATTACAAGACTGTATGAAGAATGGATTGTATTAATATTTCTCGGTGCATCCTACATTCACTCTTCATTTCACCATTCAATTATTGAACTCACTTCACCATGATATTCATTTATAATACAATACGTGTAGTTTTATAAAATTTACAAAGTCATCATTCATTGATATGGGAATCTTTACACAGATAAATTCATTATACAAGTAAATTTCTAATCTTTTTCTCCTTGTAGAACATATAGATCATAACTAATCTTCAATCCTATTAAAATCATCTAGTAAGCTCATATTTGCTGAACACAGAAAATTACTAACACTTGCTGGAAGTGAAGCAATTGGTTGATTGTTTGACTGGATTGACACCTTCATACCAGCTTTTTGTGCTCAACTTAAATGACCACTTCAGTGTCAAACAATTTTAGCAGTGCCATTCAAGTGTGAAGGCTGGCACTCCTTACTGTTTTCTATGTACAAAATAATTAAGTGTACACATATAAGCGCTACTTGAAGTAAATTTGTTCATAAGCAAGAATAATTTCTCCTTCAAACAAGCAAATAAAAACTAAGTTGAGAATGCAAATATGTTAACACTTATTTTGCAGAATTATAGTAGAAAAATTTAATTACAAGTAAACTTCAGCACAATTTTTGCAAGTAATTTACAAGCTGCTGTAGTTTCTAGGACAAGAGAAAACATCCTAACAGAGTAGAAGTATTTACAAGTGCTATTGCATGCAAAACATTTATGATGCCTGATATTAAAATCATGTCGTATCTTAGAAAATATATTTGTTTGTAAGTAATATATATAGTGACAGCTAGCTTGCTTAAGTGCAACAAATGCACTGAACACAATAAATTAAAGCTATAATGCATAAAGTACCTAAATGAAAAAAAATTACCCTACAGGATATTCTTAATTAGCCAAATATCTTTTTCCAATAAAGACACATCAAAATAAAAACAGAACTATGAAAACAGAATTTACATATGAGCACAGTGAGTACAGGGGAATCTGGCTTCTTATATATAATGAAACCAGAAAATAATACAATTAGTTTTTTCCTCTAAAAAACTGCATTTTCTGATAAAAATTAATTGAGGAAGACGTTTTCCATGAACATTCGTGTCAATCATTCAGAATAGATAGTGAAAATTATTTGGTTGCCAGCATCACTTTCCTCCCTAAAGCACCAAAATGCTTTTGAAAAGTGTGTTTCTTTTAGATAATTTTTAAAAATTATTGTTTTTAAGAACAATTTCAGGCAAAGTATTCTGATATTGATAGAATAACACGTAAATATTATTTCATTTTGAACTAGAACTATGGTTTAAATATTCAAGTTGTCAGACTGAAAAAAAAGTATTCACTCACTGGCAGATTTGCATTTTAAAGAAGTACAGAAAAATAGCACAATTTTTAGTCTGACCACTTACTTATTCAAAAAGAGAACCCAAAGATACTACCCAAGAACTTGCAATTAAACTAATATGAAGCTGAACTTACTGTTTATATGCCTGTATAGAACACCCCATGCATTAACAGGCTTGACCTAGTACCTACTAAAAATAGTGGCTCAGCTTGAAAGGAACATTTTCTTTCTCTTTAATGGCATATACCACTGTGATTTTGTTGAGATATTGAGCATCAATTACACCATGAGACTGTTCCACTGTAGACAACACTCCAATTGGCTACTTAATATCTTCATCCACAATATTGATGAGAAAAGGCATTGAGTTACTTTGATTCACTACTTTGCTACAGGTACTTAAACTAAGGAAATTAAGGCCTAGATTGAAAAAAAAAAAAAAAAAAAAAAAAAAAAAACAGACATGGAAAAAGGCTTTTCCACCTACTGCCATAAACTGTTAAAAAAGAAGTTGCTACAGCAGTAATCTAAATTCTACGTCCAGCTTTGACATATGCTTTCAAAAAGGATACAGCATCATCAGAAATGACAAAAGAACTTCCACATATTCATATCTCTCCCTCCAAACCTTTCCTCTTCACTTCTGAAGTTTTCTCTTTAAAAGTGGGAAACACACAGTTAAACAGTCCACTCTGCTCAAAGGAGCAAGTCTGAAACACAACAGGCCTCAGGGGACAGACTACCCAAGTTATCAAACCACAGAGGTGTCCTGAATACCTGTCAATCTTTTCTTTGGGAAGTCGTGTAGACAGACATTTGCTGGCCTTGAAATAAGAATCCAAGTCTCTATCACTTTCAAGAGCTACAGCTAGTATCCACTTAAAGGAATTTTATCAGGCATTTTTCACTTCGGAAGTGATATCATTATTGGGCTACCTAGTAAAAGAGAAAGTATCTCTCCCTGTAATAGAATCAAGTCCTTCATTCTGGTTACACTGCAAGTGCTCAGAAACAAAACATTCCGGAATTCTTAACAAATAGTCAACTCTTCCAAAGAACTTCTTACATTTTTTTGTGTGTGTGAAAGAAAATTCAAATAATATTATCATATATCTATGTATAGATATAGATACAGATATATTATCTGTATTCTCATATGATCATATAAATATACTATTATGTAATGTTCTTGAATTTGATTTTTTGAAAACTAATTTGTTAAACAATTATTCATGAAGCTTGAATACAAATTCAAAAAAAATCTGTGTTCATTTAACCAGTTGCATTTATTTTCCATTCAATACTATTATTTGCCATATCTTTATGACTCTTTTTTGCTTCCCTCTCCAAAGCAGCCTGTTTTCTAAATTCCAGCATATGAAAATTACTTCACCTAAGAATTCCCTAGGTGAGATAATGTATGCAAACACTTCATTACCATGAAAAAAAGCAATGCCATTTTTGTTTTCTCTTTTCCTCTTGAGTTGTTTGTTGTTGTTTGAAAGTACTGAGCTTTGCTTTGTGGCAAGTATACTGCTCTCATGGGAGCAGTAAAAATGGTGAACCAAAGCTTGTTTTAAAAAGTGACCAGCATCGTGTATGCTCAAGAAATGCTCATATACTTGGGTCTGAATGATAGAAAGTGCTAACAGTCATCAGATGCAAGTCCTAGGTGCATATTTTAAGTCACTTGATATAGTTTAATTGTTAAATTTTTGCTGAAACACAAGCAAGTGCCATGCTCTCCAGCAATTTATTTCAAAGCCTGCACATTGCAGCAGTTTTGGAAAGATTTGAAAATTCTACATTTTGTGTTTGTGTAATACTTGTAGTTCTATTGTTAGTTGTATAATTAGTTGTTAAAGATTCATCAACACAGATTATGTACGGATAGCTACTCAGTCCTATAGTAAATTATCCAGTGAAGAATCTGCATATTGTAATCCATAACCTTACATGAAATTTTCTGAAATCTTATCCAACACTCACAGAATCACTCATAAAAGTGTTTCATAAGCAATTGGCAGAGGTGCCTCTGTTGTTCTGATAAAAGAAACTCAACAATATGTTTAGTCTGTGTGTTATAGGCATCTGATTCTGTAAGTATTCTTGCTATTGCTTGGTCAGAATGACTGACTGAATGTAGGTCTACTCTGTCCATCCACGTCCAAAGATACAGTTGTTCTATGACAAAAACTTCCAAGGTTATGCAACAGAAGATCAAGGGAGAAAAAAGTCCTCAGGGAAATTATTACATGTTTCCAGAAGCAGAATATGTGTCTGGGAAAGACTAGTACATGAGATTGTTAGGAATTTATCTCTGTCTTTGTAAGACCAGGCATGAGCCAGTTGTAACAATGTGCTTTTCCCACATTAAAACAAACAAACAAACTCATGCTGCCTGTTGCATAACTCCCAACCAGAAACTCAATACTAGTCATGCCTGCCTTGGATCTCTGAAATTCAAAATGCTTAAGACTTTTCTTCATTTATAGCCAAATAACTCAAACATAGATATCTTCACTGAAGAATAGTCTGGAGTCAACTCTGAGTTCAAAAGACACTCTCAGCTATGGTGCTATATTTCCACAATGACTTCAGCATAGGTAAGCCACATTATAGTTTCACTGATAACCCATATTTGCAGGTTTTGTTACTACTGAAATGCAGAGATTTGGGGCTGTTGTCCCTGGGTTTCTTGTAAGCCTATATGCACATGTAACACACTTTTAGTCAGCTTTACCAGTCATGCTTCCAGAACTGCTGTTAATTCATAAGTGAGTCATTGCTACCACACAACTCCTAGCTGGTAATTAATCTGGTCTTATCCATTACAGCAGCTGTCACTAATACTGCATGACCTCCTCCTTCTAGTTTTCAGTCACTTGGGTGAGTTTTTCATACCTGAAACTCCTCGGTCTGGCTAGAAAACCAAGAAGCCCCCTTCAGTTGTCAGAGCCTTCCCACTAACAATTTGCAGGGCTTGTGTGATGTGCTTTCATCTTTCTCCAGAGTTCAGCTGCTCGAGTAATTAGCCAACAGAGTCATAGAGTGCAGCCTAACAAAGCAGTTAAAACAATTCAAAGACTAACTGATAGACTGGGAGGAAGTCCAGGCACACATTTTGCATTGCTTCCCTACCATCGTGGAATCCCACAGCCAGCTGGTTAGAAAGCCATCCCAACAAACAAAGGAATGCATTAATCTCCCCCAGACTAGCTGGTGGTAGGATTAGCACTAGAAGAAGCACAAAACAAGGCTAAGAGGAAGGAAGTAGGAGGAACATCTCTTTCAGCAGGGGTTAGCCTTTTGATTTCCTTATCAGCATTGTCACACCACTGTCTAAAGAGTATATTACAGGAGCAACTGAGTAGACTTAAGGGCTTTCTGATGCTGAAAGAAACAGTCCCATTCTCCTCTCCCTCACATTCCAGCTCTGGCACATACCAGACCTGTCAGTAAACTAACTCATTAATCCAGCGGAAAGCTATTTGCTTTTTGGGTTGGGTTGGTTTGTTAGTGGTTTAATTAACTGAATTAGCCCAGAGAGAGGTCAGAGAAGCACCAGTCAACAAGGGGTAAGTAGGGAAGCACACAGCCAAGAGAAAGGAAGACATGGGGCTGCGCTAGAAGTAGAAAGCATATGGTTTGACTAATCTGCCTCATCTATGCACAGCCCCAGCCTGTGGGCTTACAGCTGACCAGCTCCACCATTCAGAGTTCTGCCAAGCCAAGGAACACACAATCCTGCCTGCCCAGCTCTTCTTTTTAGCACCAACAGCATCCTGCAGCACAGCTTAGTACCTGCTAGTCACAGCAGACCCAAACGTATTGTCCAACAAATTTTAACCGAGAGAGGGTTAGTTAGATTTATCATCTGTCTCCTCAATGTTTTCCCCTCTTCCATTAAAAATGTCTTCTGTCTGTAAAGTCAGCCAAATAGCCCAGATGTCAAGCTTCCTTAATATCTGCTGAAGTGTCTCACCTCAGCTCTATAACCAAATGCTCTGCTTCAGGTCCCGCTTCCCATTTGGAACCTGTTGCAGCTGGCAAAGGGGCAAAGGCCCTCCCTATCTGAGGGCAGCAGCTGGACTGCTCCTAATTTCCATGCACCTGTGGAAGCACAGCCTTCCTGAATAGCACTCAGAAACTAGAAAGATGCACTGTTCCTGTTACTGGATGATGTGAGCTTTCCAGATGGAAAACAGTTCAGAACTGAACAGAGCAGGAGAGCAGTGTGCCCGCAGGTGGTGATGGCCTTCGTCATGTGTGAAAATCTGAGGCAGTTTTCCTCTGCTTCCTCGATAGAATGGAGGCTGTTAAATTTAAAGACTATAATATCTGTTTAAATGTCTATACACATATATACCTTTGGGTTTAACATAGCTTTATTCGCTATTACATTTTTTTTGCCAAACATGTTTATAAACCATCATCTTCAAGTAATACTGTTGTGATACAACGCCAGCAAGTTACCTAAATCTTAGTCTGCTCAGGTTCACTTTTCTGAAGTATTATATCTTTTATTGCGATATGAAGTCCCTGCAAGTCCCTTCTTTCAGTATTTACAGAAGAAATACTGCATATATAATATTATTTCTAGATTACATTTCTGTCTTTCAAACAGTTCAAAATTGTCATTAGAAAACATAAAAGAAGACAGAAAAAAAATAATAAATACATAGATAAGTAAATGCCAAAGCCATTAAAGTTCTTTTCTTAAACGTGCTTAATATAATGTTCTGAAATGAAAGTAAATTAGTAATGTTAAAAACAGTTTGAAAATTAAAATCTTTTAGTTCTGCAGCAACTGAAGGAATGTATTATGAAGTTAGGCAGCAATCACATGCATAATTAAAGAACTGATTATATGTATATTTATACCATCAATGCATAATCCTCAATTTGTTTAACATAAAACAGAGCATCAAGGAAACGAGAATTTAAATTCCACTTGTTTAATATGGAAGATTAAGTATATTAAAAATTGCTTGTAATTTTGAAGTGTATAACTTGAACAAAATTTAAAGGTGGAAAATATTTGGGAGGAGGTAATGAGTTGGGGGAAAAAGGGAAAATATTAATATTGCACTTTATGAACAGAAACTTGATTTCTAGTAATTAAGGAGTGGTATGATCTTACTTCAATCACTTTAAAATACAGTAATGACAATTAGATAGGCACTTTTCACTTTAGACAAACATGATACATAGAATTTTTTAATTTTCACACACAAATTTTTCTGGGTCCAGCTCCACATGCACAATCTCCCTTACAGCATATATGTCTCTAACAGTCATCTCAGAAATGTTTATTTATATTCAGAATACAGGATGTATTCTGTGTTTTTTTATGAGAAACTTGGGATTTTTTTACTATACATTCAGCACACTGAATACAATTAATTGTACCTATTTTTCTGGAAGCACTAGAAGATGGTTTAACTGCCCTCTAATCCCAAATCCTGTTTGGGAAAACCCAGGGTAGAAATGAGTGCAAACAGAAAGGAGTTTCTGCGAGGTGCTGCTGAGGAACCTTGGACAAATTTCTGTAATTTTAAGAAAAGAGAATCATAGAATCTCTGCTTCCCATAAAGCATTAAATTTAATGGACCAAAATATAGTAACTCCAGAGTTTAAGGATCATTTCAACAGCACTCTCAGAAATAAAATTTGTTTTTTGGGTAAAGACAGGAATTGGAATCAATGATTCCTGTAGGTCCCTTCCAACTGAGGATTCTATGATTCTGACTCTTCCTCCAGCTTCATCCTGGAGCTGTGGCAAAGCTTATTCCTTCCCATTTTTCTCTCACAGAGTGTAGAGCATTCTAATCTATTTTGATAACAGTATTTACGGTGTTTTCTTTTAGTCTCTTTTGAAATGGCATCCAGCTGTCTTGAAGGCAGCCTTTTTTATATTTGATTGGCAGCACTCTCAAGACCAAATATTGAGCAGTTCTAAGACAGAATTAAAGAGCTATCATTGTAAATATAATGTTCTGTCTTACCAAGAGTTCTGTGGTTAATTGGATACTGGAAATAGATATTAGCCCAAATTGTCAGTGTTGTATGAACTTGATAGGACGAGGACTCATCTGTCAACAAAATCAAAGGTATTATGGAGTTTTCTGCACCTTTAATTCTGTTTTTCAAGTTTTTCAAGCTTACCACTGATCCTTTAGTAATAGCAATGCTTCTGTGCACAGATACTTAGTAAAACACATTATCTGCTGCTATAACGTTTGTCTACTCCTGAGTAGGGAGGAAATAACGTTGTATACAGAAAGTGTATAGTTGCAGGTGAACTGAAAAAGCAATACTAAGTTTCAGAGTTTGTGTCAAAAAAAAAAAACCCAAAAACCCACAATTATGTTGTGGTATACAAGGGATTAAGATAAATTAATAAGAAATTTTATTTTATGTAGCATGTGTTGTTTCAAAATACTGTAAACATTTAACATTGTATCATGTTCATTATTATTGTATGAATTATTTTCCTCCTAGAACATCTTTGCTTAAACAGTTATTCAAACCATTACTATTTGTGCCACAGCTGCAGAAAGAATACATTTTAAAATATTTGCTAAAACTATTTAAATACCATAACACTTGTTATTTATTCATGTTCAGGAATTTTGAAGCAGATACCACTGTGTTATTCCTTTGCATTATACGGAGAGTTGTTTCTATTAATTGCTTACTTAGCAATGTATGTTTCTTCTGATTTAAGAGTGTTACTCAAATTAATCCCTCTGGTTATCATTAGAAATGTGAGAGCTTGAAAAATCAAAGCTGCAGTGCAAGTTAGTGTCAGTGACAGCTGCAAAAATGGTAAGTCAATAGTATTAATAGAAGCAATTTTTTTTTGCAAAGTAATGTTGTATTTGTATAAACATATAAGCAATGATAACAAAGCTTATAAGTAGAAAAAATAGGAAGTAATGTCTTATAATCTATTATTTATTCAGTCAATTGGCCATCACAAAAATTGTGTTCATTTTTAAAATATTCAGTACTTTAACTATTGAAAATGTAGAAATTGTGAAATAAGATTTGATATTTAGCATTACATATTAAAAATAGTTTCAAATGAGTGAATGTAGAAATCCTTTATGATATAGTCATTTATTAAATTGTATTATGTAATTGATGTGCTAATTTTCTTCTATATTCCTATATATAGTAGATCACTGTGGCTTAATCCATAAACCATCTCAAATTGTCTAATAATGGTATGGACAGAGAAGATGTTAAGACTAACATGCAGACTACATGCTCCAAGAAATGATATTGCTTGTTAACAGCCACAGATTCTGTCAACAGCCTGATTCATAGTTCTGCTGGTTTCTTTTGAAGATGGTGCTCAGTACAAACCTTTGTTCCTGATGTTTTCTTTTTGCACTTGCAGTCTGAGAATGTCTAAATATCCTCACATATGTTCCTGTAATTATTTTGACTCAATCCACTTCTCAAATTATTCATCATTCAGCCACCTGCCCTTACAAATCACTTCTAATAGTTAAGCATTGCATTATGTGATCTTGCCTGACACATATACATGGGATTCTAAAATCAGTTTTCACAGAGGGCAAACTGGAGAAAACCTCTGAGATAATCTTAGAAACAAAGAACTACAAGTCATTAAATGTATTTCTATTGAAGTAGACTGTTATCATTCTGATAAATTTGTAGAGAATAAAGACACTGGTCTGTTTAAAGGTCTTACATAAAATTTAAATATTCTGCCTGTCTTCTGCTAGCCCATTGTTTTAGAATGTGTTTATTTTTAGGAGAAAATTTGATGAATTAATCTTGCAAATTATCAAGTAATTAAGTAATGCATTACAACATGTCGTTTAATTTCAGTAACTATTATTTTTATCATGAGTTACACATTTTAGAATATGAATTTTTAGAATAGCTGTTCTTGTGGTTTATGTTTTAAGGAAAGGAAATCTGGGTAACAAGAGACCTCATAGTAACTCTGATCTATTAAGCTTTTTTGAAAATTTTTATGTGCCAGTCATGAAGTGTTCAGATTAGCAAAGCATGAATTACACATGCTTTTACAGCAGTTAGTGAGTATGAGTTTGAAGTTAAAAAAAAAAAAAAAAAAAAAAAAGTATAATTTAAAATACCTAAATTAACTACTGAGAAAAAAAAGAAAAATGAATCCTTTTAAATGCTACAATATATTTCTTAATAATTAGCATGAACCTGTCCTTTCTATCATACTTATTATAGAAATATCACTTTGGAAAGTCTTAGAATTGACACGTGGTTAAGTTGTTTACTGATGCTAAAGATGTAAAAATTTGATCTTATCAGATCTTCTCAATTTTTTTATTATTTTTAAGTGACAGAATTTTCAAAATAGTTTGGAAGGAACAAAATGTATTCAAACTATTGTAAGGTAAAGGAAAAATATTAATTGACATATATTGCAACACTCAATGGAATATAGTGTGAAGAGTTACACTAAGTCTGTGTGAATTTGTTCGTCAGTCCTGTCACTTCAGTTTTAAGATGTGTTATCTGGAATGATTTACAGGTACAAGGGACTAAAAAAGAAGATACTGCCATTTCACACCAAGAAATGTTCCAATTATACTCTGTTACCTGTATTAGCAATTTATAATTTCAACTATTTAAATACAGGGCCAAGATTCTGTGTTCTTAATTGATATTGAAATGGATAGGCTTCATGTTTTGCAGTTTTTTAGGATATTAAATGTGATAGCACATTAATATTTAGCAATGTATGTCTGAAGAACATTTGAAGTTAGAAATGCCTGGACTGAACACACACAGTATTTCCACTTATAGTTTCTATAAAACAAAAGAACATTTTATGAGTCTAAATGGTTAAGTACCTCAAAGCTGTTATATACATCAAGCTGAAAGTTAAACGTTGAGAAAATATCTAGGTGAACTGGCATGAAGTATAATTGCCTGAATTTTCCACAGTTTGATCTGTGTTATATATTTAGTCCTATACAGTTTTGTGATGTGTAGGCTTCATTCAGTTTCTCCTCTGCTTGCACATACCATTTAAATTTTATGATGGAAGTCAAGCCAATTTTATGATGGAAATCAGTATATTTCATTTGGGGTAATTATAAAGGTATTAAACACACATTGTTGTCATTGCAAAGATTTATTTCTATATTAAAAGAGAAAGATGTCAATTCCATGTTTTCTGCATGGATCAGTGCAGGCACCCTGTAATAAACTATACCTTTTGAACTACTGAGGCCTGCTGCTAAGAGCCATTGACACTTCCATCAATTTCTGCTCATAAGAATCTTGCATAATCTCACAGGAAACACCTATACAGGTTTACAGTACTACCGGCAATGTTCTTCGTACCTGTGAAAAATCTTAAAGTACTTGTTCCCTGAACTACACACCACATAGACTTAAATTCTTCCTCTTTGTCTGCTGAATGTAAATCATTTATAAATCTGTTTCTGAAACAAATGAATGTGAAATTGATAAAATTAGTGCAACAAATCAGAAAGGAAAACCCAAAATCACAGATTTATTATTTATTGCTACTTATTATCTACTCTAAAATAAATAGTGAGAAGCACTTCATATACTAATTATTTCCACTGTAAGCAAGCTGTGGTTGATGGCTTAAGAGTATGCAGAAGACAAACAGGAGTAGGGAGAGTTTAGCATTATTTAAAAGTTCTTGGATGGTGCAAGCTTTTTTCCTCGCTATCAAATGCCTTTTCATTGACATGGAATATTTCTCCTAACAGTCTGTACTACAGTCAAGAACAGACGAGATACCACTCAGGGAAATATATATATTCTTCTCAAACTGGGATGAATTATCAAATGTGCAGTGGAAAGGACAGGTGACTTCATAAAGCTGGAAGCTGTAACTGTTATGTAAACTTTCTTTTATGATGCAAAGTAACACTCTTCTGAAGATCTGTGTCCTCCTTTTAAAAGATTCCTGTCTGAATTTCAGAAGGTTTGTCTAGGTGTGAATGACTTTAAAAAAAAAACACTATTCAATTTAAATGATTCATTCCAGATAAATACTAAATTAACCCTAATTCAAGACTTCAGTGTGACTTCATTAAGGACAAAATTGAATAAACAATGTAAAAATTTGCACGTTTCTTTAAGAGCTGTAGGTGTTCTACACAGCAAAATTAATGAACATTTTGGAGGACCTGTCCAACAGAAACTCTATGTATCTTGTATCCAAGTACAAATAATATTGTCAATTTTATGACTGATGTTATTCTAAATACACAAGATTTCTTGAGTGGTGAAACTTCATAGATGGTGGGTCATCTAAGACCAGACAGTGATCTCTGCAGATTCTCATGTATATAAATGTAATTTCTGTTAAAAGTTTACTAATCTGACTACATTCTTGATAATAATGGGAACATGCACTATTTGACTGTGATAGGTGGGTTTGCATATACACGTATTCTATAAGATAGCCTATAATGCTCTTTGTGTTGCAAGCTTCTATAAAGACCTGAGCAGTAGAGTAGCTAACAGTTCCAAGATCTACTATCAAATATCTCTGGGGAGAAAAAGAAAGCTGTTGATAAGGCCAGGAGACAAAAATCTGCAGAAACAAAATCACCAGAATCTGGCTAGGAAAACTTCACAGGCAAGCAGAACAAACTAGACTAGGAAATATAACCATAATGGAAAACAAGACAGAACCTGTAGGCAAAGTTTCACTTCTTAGATAGAATCCTTATAGTAGACTTTTCTTTCTCCTCAAGAAGTGGTTGTGTACACACACACAAAAAAGCAAGGCAACAGGCTTGAAAGAACACATGATTTTATACTGAATGTATAAATTCTACAGCCTCAATTTGAAGGAAGCCTCTTGTTTGAGGAAGGGTTTTAAGTCCAGTTGCTGGAAATTACAGCTTTGGGCATCTGTAAGTAAAACTTCAAGAAAAAGGAATTTGGGAAAAAAGAATCTGACCAATATTTTCTGTGTGAGACAGTGCTCTCTTGTCTTTGTAGTCTGGTCAGATGAATGCAAAACCTTAAGCTTCTCTAACTGTAAATTGTCCTGTAATTGCCCTGCAAATTGTCAAAGTCCATTTTAGGCTAGCTGTGATATATGATATATGTTGTAATTGTTTCATGTCATGCTGTTTCCCAGTCAGTTTTAGAAGTAAGCCAATATGGTGTGCTATCTGTAATGCTATAATAATAATGTGTTATTTACAGTAACCAGAATTGGCACATGCAAGTCTGAATGAGCTGGCTAATAATCTGATTTCTTCAGAGTGCATTACTGGTTGCTTCTGAGTGCTCAGGACAGTATATATGGAAATTGCTAACACAAGGAAATAGTGAGGAAATCAGAGGTCTGTATGTGACTTTATGTAAGCTACCCATGATACTTTTGAAAGCCTATAAACAAAACTCATGGAAGAGGACATGAAATTGTTAGACATGTGCTACCTGAAAATGCAGACTAGCCTTCACTGAGAGACTCAGCTAAGTAAGCAATGATGCATAGAGAGTACAGACTCTCTACACAAGCTCAAATGTAGTCACTAATTAAGAACTGATCAAGAAAGAATTTGAGAAAATAGAATATACAATCACTGGTGCAGCTACAGCTCCGGGAAAGGCTAACTAATGTTGATTTGTTGAGGTGAGGAATTTTGTATAATTAAAGGTACTAATAAAATTAGAAGTTCCAGGAGTGCTTGAGGGAGCAGAAGTTGCCCTCTAGAATTTTTTTTCAAGTGGGGAGGGTGCAGAGCAGCCATCAGCCATGCTAACCACAGGGCAGTGGTATCAGCTGTTGTAGTTGAAAATCAGATCCAGGTCCAATGGATCCTTTCTTCTGTTTCCTTTTTTCCCCTTTTGAGCTGTATACCTCTACAAACACTCTTGCTCTGAATGTAGTCAGTACAAATACCATATCCAGTATTAAATAAAGAGAGTTTTTGCTGTGTTTAGGTAGAATAGCAGATGATTTCTTTCTTTGACAAAGAAACTCCATTTATTTTTTTCTGATGCAATCTATGTTCTGGAACATATGTGTTGCTGTTGCAAGCATGACACCATTTTGGTTGTACTTCAGAGGTGTTCACTTTGCCAGCTCTAATGCAGTTTTTAACAGCTTGTCTTTTTGTGACATATTGCAATTATGCCAAACTATGTAATCACTTATTTCACATCAAGGTTTCAAGTTTTTGTATGATATGCATCTTTAAAACTTAAAATTCCACTACTCTGTAAAGCAATTAACTGTCTTATGGGGGTGAATTTCAAGAAAAAAATTATTATGCTTGAAAATAAATGTTATCTCCTTCTCATTGAAGGAGGTGGGAAATTTACTTCCGACCTTAACCAAGATGGGGTTTTGTCTCAGGACAAGATCTTTGTGTAATGAATAATAATGGCTAAGAATAATTGACTGTCTTGCTAAAAATGAGTGCTAAAATATTGTTATACATTTTCTCTGCAGGCTTACATATGCTTTAGTTACTTCCATGTTTTTGGATGTGGCTCCATGGCCACATGCTTTTGGTTTATCCTTTTGGTTGGTAAAAGTAGTGTGTGGGATTCATTTATCTGATTTTCGTTGTCTGAGAAGCAAAAATTTTACAAAAGGAAAATTAAAAAAGTAAATGCTTTAAACTCCTACTCAAATATATCCACTTATTAAGTCGTTTGCTGAATTTTTCCAGCACTGAAGGCAGATCTCTTGAGATTTTCCATTAAACTTCAGTATTAAATAAATAAAATTTTCTCCCCTTAGGTATGGAGGTAATTTAAATTATGAAAGATTTTTTAAAATTAGAGGATTATATTTCTTGGTAAAATGTGTTAATACAAGTAGAATTTGTTAATTACCCATCATTCCTTAGGAACGTATGTTTTTATGAGTAGGAAAGAGGTATGTAAGAGGTACAATATGGTGACCCGTGTCACACACATGAGTAGAATAAATGAATATTACAGTTACCACAAGTCCATAGTAATGTTTGGAGTTTACAGTATCTTTTCAAACAACTATATAGCTCATTTAGAGACAGAAAATGAAGTGGTGACTTTTACTATCAGTTTCTAAAAATGTTCAAGGCTTCACAAGCCCATAGTAAATTTTTTCTTCAAAATCACTGCCTTAAATTCTGGATGGTTCAGATTCCCAGTTGGACAAAGGGGCCCTAATACTCCATCCTCCTTCAAGACACTGATTCAAAAGGATTACTCATTTAAGGCTTGTAAGAATTTGTAGGCACATATTCCAGCTTTGTATAGTTTTACTTTTATGAAGTGTTGACTTTATCTGTGTGTACATTATGCCTGCAATGTCAATACAGCACAGATTTAATCTCAAACTATTCTAGTTTGCCATCTCAGGAAAAGACACATGACTGCTCCCCCCATAACTAATCCAGTTTCCAGTTTAGCACCAGATAAAATGGTGTTCTTTTCTGTTGTTATTTGTGTCAGCATACTGTAATCTGGTAAATGCATGTGCTTTCTGACAATCCTCTCAGAATCCTAAAGTTAAATTCTCTATTTATTTTCCCTTTTAGAGATACCAGGGACATACATTTGGAGCTTAAATATTATTTTTGGTTACTTGATTATTTTCTTCAGTGTCACTAGTAACAATCTAGTCTGTATTACTGTACTTGTGGTTGTTAAAACATCTCTGTTAGTTTATCCTCAGGGATGTCTTTTTCTTGTCAGCATGGGACCTTTATGCTCTTGCTCAGCTGACTTCATTATCATGTTCATCACAGCTGAAAACACAATAACCTACAATATAGAACCTGTTGTAATGCTCCTTCCTCTATCCTTTGCTCATTTTCCAGTTTAGAGATCTATAATAAATACCATGAAAATTGTTTTCTAAGTGTCTCTCACATGCTGCTGTGCTGTGTTTGGTACTTTATTTCTTCCTTGGATTCCTATACCAGCTTAGGTAGCCCAGTCTGGCCTGCATTGTGATAGCAAAACTCTCTCTATTATAGGCAATGTTGAGAACTTAGTTCTTCTCACAAAGTTGACTTTTACACTGCTCTAAAATTCACACACTGAACTAGATTGCCTTACAGCTTAGTATCCTCATATGGTTTCCTATTCAAAACTTGAGAACACATGAATAAAACAATCTACTCCCAGCTTACTCTCCCTCATCACAACTTCACAAGATAGACCAATTCTAGCAATATTTTTCTGCTTAAAGTAATGATCCAGCTATGGTTCTGATCACACCCAAAACCTTTTAGTTAGTCAGTTACCATTCTGATGAGTGGATCTTTCTCACTGCACATTTGTAGAAGCAAAATTGAAAGTGATATTAAAAAAAGAATTTTGTTCTCAAGACAGACATGAACTCACCAAAATCAAATAAAACCATGATGTACCATGGATTGAGTGTCTGTAATGCTACCAAGCTTACAAAAGTTGTGCAAACTAGGCGGTATTACGGGATATGCAATTGCCATTGATTTTGAACTGCTCTGTGTGAGTCTCACAAGCTCTGTTTGCCTGCACAGATGTCTGCAGTCTGAAAGATCCACAAAGGATTTAAGTTTATTAGCATTTAATTAATCTTATGAATATCACATTTATTAGTGTAATACATTATATAGGTTATACATATTACATGTATATATGCGTTAATACTATAGATATTGATAAATTGTACTACAATATGTAGGTAATATTATATATAATAATTATACTATATAATATATGTAATTAAATATGTTAATATATTTACAAGTAGAGGAAAGTAAGGCTCTTCTCCAATCAGTACATTTCTAGGCATCACTTTCTGTTCCCTATAGGAAGTGCTATTCAGAAGTTTCTATCACTCCCAGGCAGTTGGTTCCACTTTTCTCTATCCTTGAAAAACAGAATACGTTTCAGACACAAAAATGTAAAAAAAAAAAAAAAAAAAAAAAAAAAAATCAGGCACAGGACTATAAGCAATCTGAGATTTTATCAGGAAAGTATAACAAAGAATGGAAGTAACGTGTGGGAGGGAGATACATGGGTGGTAGGGGAACAACTTGTTCCAGTATCATAATTAGGAAACAATTCAGCAAATTTTAACTATTTAGCTGAAACTACATAACTGTGGAAGTCCATGACCATGAAACTCTTCAGTGAGATGCTGCTTCAGATATATGGAAAAGCAGAAAACTTTTATGGATTGATTTCTTTTATAATGTTAGTGGCTTAATGATATGGATACTTGGAGAATGTTATCTGAAAATGCTTTAGTAATATGTTCTTCAAGGGTTCTTGTAGTAGTAGTATGGAAATATAACAAGCTTACAATCTCATGCTGTCACTACTGTAACTGCTATTCAGTAAAACTGAAAACTTTGTGCTCATATCTGTGGTTTGACTCGCCTTATGCACAGAGAACCATAATGATAACTTAGAGAAGGGGCATTTAGATTCATACAGTAGCCTTTATTTTGCCTTCTACGATAGCATTCCAAATGCAAACCTGCTTAAGATTATAGCTACAATCTCACTGAATCTTAGGAGAAATAATGTATCTAACCAGAAAAAAAAAAAAAAAATCTGAATGTCATGGTTTTATGATTTTTGGTTATCAGTATTGCACATCATGACACCATGTAGTGCACTGGGAGTTAAAGTGTTAATGCTCCAGTTCCAATGCCTGTCCGAAAGAGAAGAACTACATACACCAGGGGGCTTTACAGTCAGAGAGGAGATATAACCCCTGGCAAGGTCACCTGATGCGCTCTTCTTTGTCAGGCTCTCCTCCCTGCTGCTCAACCAGACTGCGCATCTCACCTCAGCATTGTGTTGAGGCCTATACAGCTTCCAGACACTCTCATTATATTTGATTTATTACCTTCAATTCTAACTATATTGTATTATAGTGTGTTATCTTACATTCCAATACCATATTTAGTAAATTAGTTTGTTTCTCCTCAGATTGCTGACACTGTTTTTTATTATTTTGGGGTCCCCTATTTCCATTTTCCGGAGGAACGGATTCGTGAAATCCCTCCTCCCCGCTAGTCATGGAACCGGGTAGAACCAGCTCATAAACTGTTAGCATTGAAGAAATTCAGTTATCAGATAAACAAAAAATATTCCTGGTGAAAATTTTTGCTTTTTCATGCTGTCAGGTTCAGCAACTCAGACCTCTAATTTGCAGGAAGTGAAAGGAATGCATTTGATAATTATAGTTTTGAAAACTGTAATTACAATACACAGCTATGCATCCTGAATTCTGCCTTCTAAGAATGATTTTCTTAACTTCCCAGAATATTTATATTCTTTTCCCTCTTAACTGTGTTGAAGACAAGTTTTATCTGCTATGCAGCCAATCAGTGACAGCTCTATTTGACAACTTTTCTCATTTTGTGGATGATGCTTCCTAATGCAATAGTTACACTTCTTTACCATTGCGTCCTGAGATTATTCTTCTACCTAACAGTTAATAGCTCTCAAGACAGGAAGACCCACATGCTCTACTGACACAGTCTGTACAGTTCAGTGCTGAGATGTAGTACATGGGGTTCCTTTCCTTTATTCACTGATAAACCATATATTGCATGCATCTAAAAGGCATATTTTGGGGAACAGTGAAACACACTTATTAAACAGGCTAGAAGGGAAATAATAAGGAGTCAAACAGTACATGTGCAGGGAAAAAACAGAGATATCAGGTTATCAGAAGGAAGGAAGGAGGGAGGGAGGGAAGGTGGGAGTCAAAAGGCCCCTGAAATCATTCTGTCTCTATTTATTTATATTCACTAAACTAAATAATTATCTCAAGAGCCATCCCAGATGACCCACCATCTCTGCCTATGACTAAGGTAATGAGAGAGCACAAGCCTCACCTAATCTTAAGTTAAAGAAGCCTCAAACCAGTCCCTGAAGTTGTTTTTCTGTATTGCAAAGGATGTAACAGTTCCTGATACATTATACAGTCTACGCTGTAGACCATATCACAATACAATGTATCAAGACTATTCCACTGATACCTTATTTCAGCCTGAACAGAACCCACTCTTCTGAAGACAAGGCGTCTGTGTAAATTAATAGAAGGTCAAGAGGCTCATTCGGAGGCCACATAAATTATCAACACCAAACCCTCTGTCTTTCTGCTTCTCTGTTTTGCAAAAAGGGATGACAGGAAACATTGACCTATTTGAAGAATGTTTAGACTTAATTCCTTTAGTACATGCAAAATTAGAAAATTATTGTTGATAGAAGTATGACAGATGTGCAAAAGAATTACAATTTGAGAAAGTAAGAGAAGCCTGCCAAAGCATCACACCCTTTATAATTTCAATCCATGAATGTACCTGTCAACAATTCACTGGGAGAAAAGATTTTTGTTGCCAGTACCATTGCATTTTGAAAATAAAACTTTCTGGGAGTAATGATTTAGTTAAGACTATCTTACTGGCTCATAACAGTCTCATACAGGTAGCTGTTTAGTTACATTCCAAAAATGGCAAATGAAAATAATGGACTTATGACTATGGCAAGCAAGATCATTCTAAAGAGCATCACTAAGATTTTCTTCTCACTTCAGTCCCTGTTATGATTAAAGCTTACTGTACCTTTTTCAACTCATTTCTGTTGACATTTCAAAACTTGAATGCATAATAGATAAAAAAAATATTTTAGTTTCCAAGGCACAGTTTCTACATATGGACTGCAGTCACACCTGCTAATGAAAATCATAGAAGGTTTTAATGTATTGCAGCCATAATCTCTGGTGACAAACATATTCTAAGCTCTGAGTTTTCTCTTTAGGGAAGATTCAATGCAGATAAATGTCTGAACTACTCTTTTTGGTGATTCAGTATCACAACTTGTTACTAAAAACACAAACATTTTAAAAATGTTGCAAAGTGTCCAAGTAGCTCCTGAAAGTGGGAGTCATAAGAACTTTTCAATTTGGCAATTTTTCGGATTGTTTACCATCAAATTCTCACCACTATACTGACTGTTTGCCAGCTTCTGATTAAATGTTTTTCTCACATTTCTTTCTACAAACTGCTCCTTCATAATAACATAGTATTTTCAGATAAAATGTTAAAGAATTACACACAGGACTTATAGTAGTAATAATAGTAATAATAGTAATAATTCCTATTATTAATAGGTTTGATTAATTTTTAATATATGAAGAGATAGCCATGTCTTCTGAAGGATAGACACTTCCTATGATGGATTTTTTCTTTGTGGGTTTATTCTTACCAGTCAAGTACAGCTGTATTGTAATATTGCCAAAATTTTGCAGTCAAAAAATCTGACAATAATTCTAATAGGAGATATTCAAATGCTTCAAAAAATAAATACTTTTAAAAAGAAAAGAAAAGAAAAGAAAAGAAAAGAAAAGAAAAGAAAAGAAAAGAAAAGAAAAGAAAAGAAAAGAAAAGAAAAGAAAAGAAAAGAAAAGAAAAGAAAAGAAAAGAAAAGAAAAGAAAAGAAAAGAAAAGAAAAGAAAAGAAAAGAAAAAAAGAAAAGAAAAGAAAAGAAAAGAAAAGAAAAGAAAAGAAAAGAAAAGAAAAGAAAAGAAAAGAAAAGAAAAGAAAAGAAAAGAAAAGAAAAGAAAAGAAAAGAAAAGAAAAGAAAAGAAAAGAAAAGAAAAGAAAAGAAAAGAAAAGAAAGAAATGAAATGTTTTAAATATCTTATGCCCAAGAAATAGCTCATTTTCATGTTTTTGTTTCATGCCTTTTACAGACATCAAATCCAAGAACAGATTAAAACCATGTGGTGATTAGTAAACTTTGCAGTTCAAATTTTGAATTTTAACTATAGAGGAATAGGAAAAAATGTTTTATGTTATAAAAAAAAACTATATATTTCAGAAGAAACCATCAGTTCACACACAAGGAATAAAAAAAAAATAAGAAACAAATTTTCAGATAAGCTGTTTTTATGAGCTATTCACCCTATTCTGTGTCCTCCAATATCACAAACCTAACAGTATTTCTTTGGATGCAGCATGAAATCTGCCACACAATCCAGTAGGAGTGTTGTTTCAATCCTTCTTAGTATAAATTCAGGAAGTATTATGTAAATATATTTTAAATTTTAATTCTTCAACAGTGTGCATTCATTATCAAATTTTAGCTCAAATCAATTTTTTTGTTACTGAATTTAAAGATATGACAAAATCTCCAGGGTATCTTTCTCACTCCATTTCCAAGCATAGATTCCATTAAGATTAATGGCTGTGTTGTATCTAATGGGAATATATATCTTAAGAAAGCAGATGATGTAGAAGCAGAAATCTTAGTGGAAACAATGAATGATAGAGGTCACAATTATAATAGTTGTTGAATGAGAAATTTAACAGGTGCCTAGGAAAGGAATGTTCCTTTCTTTAAATAATAAGGCCACATGTTGACTCTGATCATGTTGAATAGACCTGTTGAAGCTGGTATTCCAGTGATTTCACTGGGAATCAATTTCCAGGCTAAGACTGAGATTCCTTCATGTCTGTATTCTCAGCTATTCAATGAGTCTGAGACTCCTCAAGGTTGGAGAGCTGTGCATGTATGGGAATGTCCAAGGGCAAAGGTTTAATGAATACGACTTAACATGAAAGATCATTGCAGAATTTGGCCAAAAGTTTTCATCACCAGCATTGATTTTACAGTGCGGAAGACAAGATGATACAGTGACACAAAATACAAATATATGATCAGATAACTCAGATATCAGCTATAACAATTAATAGTTCTTAAGTTCTAAGAAAAAAAACTTGATCCATATGGTTGTAAAAATCTCCCAGTTTTTTGTTGTTTTTTTTCTTAATCTTTGAAGTATAAACACTTTATAAATTGATTTGTCTTCAAGGTAAAAGACTGATATAGCAGCAGTCAGGTGGATTATTGAACGTGTGTAAGATGCAATCTAGGCCCTATGTGGCTTAATTAACTTTAAATGTAAAAGATTGAATAAAAAAGTGTATTCTAAATATTTTCATTTCTTGAAGTTGCAAGAACTTTTCCTGTTTTCATCCCTACTTTTTAATCCTGAAGGCATTTCTTCAGTGTGTATACATTTATGCTAATCATATACTACAGCCATGGGTTCCTCTATCAATATGAAATGTTTTGTACTTGCTGTTTTTGTGCATCTTGTATTGTTATGTGCAATATACAAAATAATGTGTCTAACTATGCCATTTATGCTTTTGAAAGAAAAAGCAAATTACTTACTGAAGAGAATGGCATTTGCATGCATGTGTGTCAGCTTTCAAGCCATTTCCCTCTACAAAATATTGCTTTCTACACTTAGAAAATGCATCCATCCATCAGTTACAAACCATTTCAAAGCACTTTATGAATCTACAGAGCAAAATGTACTTATCTTACATTGGCAGTGTCCCAGCTGTTACAAAATTGCTATTGTCCTAATACTTACAAGGCAATTTTAGCATCAGTTAATAATTTTACAGGATAGATAACTCCTAAAGCATTATAAAATGACAGACATTAAACAATAGCAACTTAGCATTTTTTGAAACAGTTCATGACAGCTTAAAAACTAAAGTGATTTTAATGTATAGTCTACGCAGTTTTAGTTTCTCATTGACAATTCCTTTAGAAGATAAAAATGTGAAAAATCTTTTTAAATAGTGGGTGAAAGAATAAAACAAATTTACCTTTAAAACATATTCAGTAAAAATCTCAATTAGGAATAATGTCTCAAATCTCCCTGTACAGATAGTAGGTGACAAGAATGAGAATTTATTTAAGCAGAAGAAAAAAATGATGGTATCATTTAATGGTAGGGTACCACAAAATAAAAAAGGAATATCTATTCATTAAATCTAATACAAAAAGAAAAATACACTGAACAGCATTTTATATAAATCAGTATGTATTATTTCTTCTAAAAAAACTATTAATCTTAGTTTAAGAGCCCCAGTTAAAGGCAAATTCTAGTTAAATTGTTACCTTTAAACTTGTTTAAGTAGCCATTGTGGCCAAATACTCATTTTTAGTGAGACATTTATAATTTACTTAATGTACAGTACAATCTGTGATACCAAAAGATTTGATGATGTGTAAATTGTAAAGTGTTCTAAACAAATTAAATTAATTGATATTTTAGTTTTTACTTTAGTACTAACCATAAAGAACCTTTTCAGTGCAACTAATGTACATCACAGTGGCCTTTTTCATTAGTGTACTTATTAAGTTAAACCAATTGTACCACTTGCTGTCATACAGCACAGGTAATTGACCACCTCATCAAACCATTGCAAAAAGAATCCCTTAGTGCCTAATTACTACATTCTTCTGTACTATTGAACACATTAAAGCAACATTCATGTATTGTGTTATATACATCATTTCCCAATAGTATTAGAAGGTCCTTGTACTAGAGAAAAGAGTTCTGATTGCAGTACAGCTATTTTCAACATTCGGTCAATTTAACGTTCAAAACATGTAGTTCCTTGAAAAACACTTTAAGCAGTTAGCTATCCAGAGCGAAAGAATCAATTAATATTGCAATTCTTCTTTACCAAAATATGATGAACGTTAGAAGTCTAAGAAGTTTGAGAAGTGAAATCTATCACAGATCCTAGGGCCCATCAAAGCAACTGTTTGGAGTGGTAATGCCATCAGAACAGAAAATTTCTGACATGCTTGTTGTTGTTTATTCCTATATGTTTTACCTGATAGAATATTATTTAAAACTTATTGCATGAAGTAGTCTATTAGGGTAGTGTCTTAATGTGATGAGAGAGAGCAGAATTCAATTACAGATGACATAGCCACATTAGACAAGGCCAAGCTTCCTTGTCTGGCTGAGCTTGCTGGTGTACTCCCACAAATAGATCTGTATAGTCAAATAATTAATCGGACACTGGCAGAATTACTGAATTGTACTGAAGTTTTTTAAAGACAATGCCTGTTCTGAAAACAATCTCCAGAAGATCTTGTGCCTTTCAAAAGCAGCTTTGTGGAAGAAAATTACATATACCATGCCACCACTTGAATTGCTTATTAGCCCACTAGATTAAAATAACCTTTTGCTTTCAAGTGATCAGCTTGTGTCATGAATCCTGGCAAAACAACATTACACTTCTGGTTAAACCTTATCTTTCTAATTATCAGGGAACAAACACCTCAGAAGCAGTAACTTAAAATAATAGTAGTAGTAGTAGTAGTAGCAGTAGTAGTAGTAGAAGTAGTAGTAGTAGTAGTAAATAATAAACTTCGGTATATCACCTCCTTTTTCTACTTCGTGCAGAAATTCCTGAAATCCAGATACTACCTTAAAGTAATGTTAAACATCCAGCGGTAACGGTTATTTTAGATGCTTGTATATACATGGAGATAACATAATTTTGGAAGAAAATAATGTGCAGAAGCAGCTGTAATAGAAATTTGCTTTTATCCAAATTACTATGGACTGTCAGTCTCATCATCCTGTGGGATCCCACTACAGTACATAAAAAAAGGATTCTGATCTATACTAGAGGACAAGAAAATTTCTACTGGCTAACCTAAAGAAAGTCTATTTGTACATAGCAGTAATGATGGCTAAAAGTTACTAATAAAACTTTAAGGAAGAATTACGCTTTCTGCCTAACATATGTCTACTAATGGAGATATACTGATATTTTTGGTTTTCACCTAAGCTTGTCATTTCTGGGCTCATAAGCAGTTACCAAAGAACAGGGACAACCAGTCTGTACATGTCAACTGTCTTCTGCCACAATCCCTACCTTCAAGTCAACGACCTGCCCTCCCCTCATCTCCTCCCACCTCCCTCTCCTCCGACTCCTCCCCCCCCCAAAAAAAGAAAAAGACAAAAACATCCACAAGCCCTTTCTAGATCTCTTTCAGATGATGAGCATGAGGTACTTGACAAAATCCCCTTCTATTCCCTATCACTGCCTCACCTGAATGGAGCAGCCTTGGAGTTGCTTCAGTCTGCACAGTGGGTTCTAAGAGTGTTTCAGCCTGTTGGTAATGAATCAATTTTGACTGTAAAATTCAAGTTAAAAAATTTCCCTAATTGAGTATATTTTGAAAACGTGTTAGGTAAGATGCATTTTTCCCTAGAAAAGAGTACAACTAAAAAGTTTGACATTATTTCTTACATTTTTTCTTCCTAATTTCTACTACTCATATAGCAGATTCTACATTAATAATTAACATCTGACTCATGTCTTCAGGTAGCATTCAAGATGTATTACTCACCAGCAGCCTGGCAGTTTCTGCATTTCCATCATGGCATATTTACTTTGTCCTGTATAGATGCTATATTGCAACATTTATTCTTGGCAGAAAGTATCAACAGTTAATTGGTCCATACTTAGTATATCACACAGAAACAGTGACATTTTGAAAAATGTAAATTGTAGGAAAGAGGTGTTGATAAAATATATTCTAGAAATAGCAAACAAAGTCATGCACACTCCAGCTAAACATTCCAGGCTCCTGGAAATAACTGTTTTATAGAAACTGAGCCTTTGTAGAAACTGAGGAATATATTTTAAATTGTTTCCTAATAAGAAAGAATGAATCTTTGCAAAGTGCAAATAATACATTACATTGCTACTGACTCATTGACAATGCAAGCATTTCAAGGGAAAGAGGCGCTTACATTATTTCTCCCCTCCAAAAATTAACAACTGTTTAAATGCCAGACATGGCAAGTAGGTAAATGTGAAAGATGGAAATTATAATGATGTGGTTATCACAGTAGAAATAGAGTAATTTGGGTGAAGCACTACATTCAGTTCAAAATTGTCCGTTTGTATCACAAATGAGAAAAGCAGCTGAAAGTTCCGTGTTAACTCTTTTGACTCTACTGTTATACAGCTTACACAGTGACGTGCGTACATCTTTAACAAAACTTCAAGCAAAAATCTATGTATACACTATGTAAAAGCAGAATTAATACTTCTCAATGTATCTCCGCATATATACTGAAATACTTGAAATAAATGTATTTTCTAACTTCTAATGGACATTAACTATTTGGATTTTTCTTAATGTTTGATATTTTATGCATATCTATAAATAAATTTGTATTTGCTCTTAAAAAATATTTTTTCACCTGTATATATCCTAGTAATTGCTTTGAATAAGACACATAACTTGAGATTCAAAGTAATTAGGATAGGAAAAAATCCGAAATATTTTAACTGAAGATTCAAAATTTTTACAAACTTAACATTAATGATAAGAAGTACTATGAGGACGTAATATGTGAAAAACTAGAGCTTCTTCTTGACTGAATTTTTGTCATAAGAGATATTACCTCTTTTACTATAAATAAGAATCTGAGTAAAATATGGGGTTTCTTTGCTTTTTACTAAATTTACTGCATTTACTGACAACTCTTTTCAATTTTGTATTAGTGTAACATATATTGAATAACTCTTATAGGAGAGTTGGATTCAAGTAGGTTAACCTTAGATAGCAACTCTATATTAATTCCAGATTTGAAGAGAGTTTGCATATTTGACAGATCTATTATTATCATTGCCAAATATGTCTTGATGTCACTTCTGTAGTTTAAGTTTTGGTCAGCTTTTTCTATCATTACATTTTTCCAAAGGAAGCTTATTGCAGTCACAGTATGCCATTATTCTAAGTAAGTTTAACGATACGTTAATTTGCTTTATTCTTATTCAACTGTGACACCCTAAATTTGTCTTTTCTGCTTGAAGGCACAGTGGACATTAAACATAGCATTGGTGGTGCATGTTCTGTGTCAGATGGTCAAGAAGAGGCTAATGGCTTGTATTATAGTTAGACAATGCCTGAGAATAGCAAGCCTCTCCACATGTGAGACATTTATCAAAAGCCACCATGGGGGGGGAAGGAAAAGAAGTTCTGGCAACAAAGAAATAGGACTTCCAAGCCTGACAGAGAGAAACTAGAAGCCAGAAGGGACATAAAGTCCTTACCATAAGAGATCATCCTCAAAAACTGTGACACAAACCATAGACAACCATTTTCCACAGACACAGTTAGTCATTCCCACTATAGGACTGTTTCTCATTCAGTAAACAACAACAAAAAACTTTTTCAAAGCACTTCAAAAATCAGTCTTCCAAAAGCTGTATTGGTTTCTTTACTCATTCACAGAAAGTGCAAAAAGAGTTGAAAGTTATAAATATAGCTGTATTCCAAAAGAAAAGGGTTTTTTTTTCAAGTGCAAATTTTTACATTAAATAAACAACTCCTTAAGACAAACATAATCATTCTTGTGAGGAGGACATTATGAAGTCTTACCTGGACTTTATACATTGAAATAAAGACTACAGCCTTATCTTGCTTGCCAACATAATGGAAATACAGATGACTGGCTTTAAAAAAATGGTATTAGCCTTTTTTGGATTTCTCTAAAGTTTTCTGCATGGCTGTTCTTGAAGATTTTCCAAACTGTGTGAATTCAGCGTTTCAAATATTGGAATTTCTAAAAAGTCTACACATTCAATAAACAAAAGTTTTACTTTTTTTCAATGCACTTTAAGGAAGTAGGTTTTTTGTATATATATTGTCACTGAGGAACAGAATGAACTCCTTTCCAACATTTGCAAGAATGCTCTGATTGCAAATATCCCATTTGTTATATTCACCTTCTCCTTTAAGAATAATTTTTTAACATTAACTCATGAAGTTTTGAGGATGAGGTTGTGAGCTGGTAATGTGTGCTTGCAGCCCAGACGACCAACTGTGTCCTGGGTTATATCATGACAAGCATGGCCAGCAGGATGAGGGAGATAATTCTGCCCCTCTACTCTGCCCTTGTGAGACCCCACCTGGAGTACTGCAGCCAGTTCTCTAGCCCTCAACACAAGAAAGACATCAGGCTGTTGGAGTGGGTCCAGAGGAGAGCCATGAAGTTGATTGGAGGGCTTGAGAACCTCACCCAAAAGGGACAGGCTGAGAGAGCTGGGGCTCTTCAGCACAAAGAAGAAAAGGCTCCAGGAGGACCTTACAGTAGCCTTCCAGTGTCTGAAGGAGGCCTCCAGGAGAACTGGTGAGGGACTTTTCATAAGGGTGAAAGGATGAGAGGAAATATGTTTAAAATGGAAGAGTGTGGTCTGGTAGGAGATGTACATGTCTATAGCAAGGGGGTTTGGAACTAGATGATTTAAAAGTCCCTTCCAACCCAAACCATCCTATGGTTCTATGGTACTCTACAGGTATTCCACATAATCTCATAAACAACTCAGTTGCCTAAGGGGAAGAATGAACTAGTTGGATATTTGCTAGCCTCATAGAGGATACCCAAAATGTGGGATACTTGATGCCTTAAATCAGGAGCATCTCTGGCAGTATATTTCCAAGAATCATACTTGTTCACGTGTGCAGTTGTTAACTCAGATATCCTTTGCAAACCAAGGGCCTTCTTGCTGCCTACTGCAAAAGAATCAAAGTGGTTTGCCCTAAAAGGAGGTATGAGAGAAAAATTTCTGGTATTTCTCAAGGAAAAGTATATGTCTGAGTTTCTCTCTTTTGGACAAAAGAATTGTTGACACACCACGAAGTGAAGACCTTCTCGATCAGTTCCTTGTAAACCCATGAACAGATCCTTGTAAATCAGCAGATTATGACCAGTGAACTGTGTATGGAGCTGAATATCAACTTCAGTGCATTGGAATGAATGATGGCAACATTGAAATATCACAAAATGGGTCCCATGAATGCTCACACAGGAACAGAAAGAACACCATATAAAATATACATATATGCCAGGGCCTGTTGAATCAATATGAGGCTGAAGGTGACAGTTTCCTGGATTGCAGCATTACCAGTGATGGGACATGGTATTACAAGCCGAAATCAAAATGGCAGTCCATGGGATGGCAATGTATGACTTATGCAGCAAATAAAAAATTCAAGATGCAGCCCATGGTGGGCAAAGTGATATACATTGTCTTTTGGGATAAGAAAGGTTTGGTCCTTCTGGATTTCCTGGAACCTAGACAAGCCACCAACTCTGACCACTACATCATGACTCTGACTTAGCTGAAGGCTCGAACTTCCAGAGTCAGGCTAAAGAAGACAATCTTTCTCTTGCAATCAGTAATGCCAGGCCCTATACCAGTTGGCTGACAGTGGAGCACATTGCCAATCTTGGCTAGACTGTTCTACCACTCTTACCATATAGTCCAGATTTGGTGCCTTCTGGTTTCCATCTGGCCAGTGAAAAATGGACAGTGTGAGCAACATTTTCATAACAATAATGCCATTATAGCAGTTGTGAAACAGTGGATCATCTCCACAGATGCAGATTTTTATGAGTGGGCCACACAGGCTCTCATTTATCCCTAGTGAAAATACATAGCTAAGGGTGATGACTACGTTGAAAAATAATGTTTTGTAGCTAAGAACTTGCTCTATTAAACAGTATTATTGTGTCTTTGTACCTGCTGTATTTTCCATGGAAGTATATAGAAGGTACTAATTTTGAAGTGACCTAAAAAATTTCAGGCCTATGTTTCATGGTGAATGCCTTTCCTTCTAAGAAAAAAAAAAAAAAAAATTGAACAAGAAAGTAAGATGCATATATCATTCAATGGGGCCAACAGAAAGAATTTAGTTGCCATTTAGTTGCCTAATATTGCACATCATGAAACACAGAGACTTTTTAAAATGTGTCCTGAAAATGTAGTTTCTTTGTGTTATCTTTGTCTGAAAATAGTCATGCTACTTTATAATTTATTTCCATCCTCTTTATTTTTTTTTAAATCCAAAATCACAGAGAAAATTTTAAAAAAAAATTTACAGAGGAAAAAATCTGGGCTACGAGCATTTATTTTCTCAGACCACATAATCTCACCTGCCATGTTGACCAACTCAGATTAACCAAAACCCATTCTTTCTATGAGAAATAGGCTGTATAGAAAGGCACTTGTACTCTCTACAGACACTGTGGAAAACATTGCTGGTCAATACTATGCAATATATAACGGATAATTATGATCTGAGTGTCCAAATTATAATCAGTTTGACAAATGTCCAAAAGCGTCTTTGGTCTATTTTGTATTTTCACTAAGACAAGGCAATCATACAACCAGACAATTCCATCAGGGAAGCTTGTTAGCTGCTTAGTCTGTTAAACCCTGGTTGCCATAGCATCTAAAGTTGAAAAAGCTGCAGATTGGCATGAAAAAGCATGTCGACAATTGCCCTGTCACAGCATGCAAGCCAGGTCTGCTCAAAGGCAGCACACTACAAGTTTTCTTTCCCAGTTTGCACTACCCCATGCTGTTTAATAATATCCATTTACTGGTATTGGGATTGATCTAGTGCAGTGTAAAATCCACATCTACTGAGATTTTGCTTTTCACATGGGGGAGATTCTTTAACAAATAACCACGTAACAATTAATTTATAAGGAAAATTGTAGGAGGCATATCTGATTTAAGAGAGAAACAATCCAAAATTTTAATGATCAGATGTTAGCAAGTTAGAAAGTAAAAAAAAAAAAAAAAAGATATTGTTGGAAGGATTTCAAATATTTTTGTAGCTGGTAGCGACTATCATGAAACACCACAATACACCTCTTTGCACTTGGATTTTGTATTATCAGAAAAATCTTAATATTTATATTGACAATACTATTTAGCTTTGTGCTTTCTACAATTAAATACATTCGACCAATCAATAGAATTCTATTCATAATTAACATTTACTCAAATAGGAATCAGCATAAGTAATTAAATATGCAGCTTTTTTTTTTTCACTGTAAACCACTTGTGCAAATTTAATTATAAAAGTTAATACAATTGCTAATGTGAAGGAACTTACTCCTTAAAATCCACACTTTGGTAACATATTTATATTAATACCTGAATAAGGATCATTACAAAATAAGAATGTACATTACTCGTCTTCATCAAAGTGCTGGAATTTAAAAAGAAATGAAAGTACGTAACTAGCACTTTACACAAGTGTTTCCTATCAAAAGTTTACACTTGGTTTATTCACTTTCCCTTCCATTATTGCCTTCTAATCTGTTCTGTCACTTCATTTTACTTTTCCTTCAATGCCACAACTGAAGAAAATCTTGAAAACTTCATACCCAGGAGTATAATTAACCTGGCAAACCCAAGAGGATTCTGGCATGGATCTTTTCCCACATATTCTGATAGATGGTATTATTTCATTTTTTAATCTATCAATATTGTGTAGACATGTTTTACTACACCTCTCACAATCAGTTATTTTATCCTATTCATTAAAGGTCTAAATACATAATTTGAGAAAACACAGGTTAAGTTTTGTCTTTCAGCAAAATTAGCAGTCTATTAAACTGCTTCACAAGAAGTAACTCCTTTCACAGGTAATTTTCTAATGCATCTTTATGATCCTAATGACAGAAAACGTCACTAAGTTAATGCTAAAATGTTAAAAAACATTTTATTTGTAATTTTTACCCTATGTTGCCATGTGAAATGCTGAAGCAAAAATACCTTAGGCTAATAATACTTTGATATTAATCTTTCTGATATTATGTATTTAATGTCTATCATATTTGTATTTTCCTTGAATTTTTTTCATCCTTGTACTGTTTGAAACTTAACCACAGTCATAAATACACAACGAAGTTGTGATTTTCTTGAATTTTTACACAAAGTTGCAAAAACTTTTTAAAATCCATATCTGTGTGTATTTATATATTTTTTGAAAATACTTCTGTGTAAATTTTACTGTGAATTTTTAAGCATCTTAACAGAGTGCTGAATGTGCAACTCCCCAGCTGACACCACAGTCTACAAGACATTACCACTCAGAAAAACTAGTCATGGCTTGTTCTTTTTTTTTTAGTAATTTGATACTATTCAATAATGAACTATACGTTTACCTGCTGCAAATCAAAACAAAAAATCTTCATTTCAGGTACAGAACCTCTCAGAAAAGTAGCAAATTATTTAAAGATTGGCTTCATGCTAAAAATATCAGGTAAGTAAAGAATTTCATACATCATATAAATAAATCAACAACGCACACAAGTTAACTGGTTGGGATTTCGCCTCCTCCTGTTTTTATTGTGTTACTACTAAGTAAACAGAAATTTCAGGGTTATTCCACAAGTATAGAAACTTGGTCATTTTGGATAACTGCATGAAAGACAGTGTGCATGTACATGGAGATGTATTTTTACATTAACTTTTTGTGGTAAAGCCCAAGTTTTCTATCATTTTTTTTTATATGAGAGTATGCGTGTATAATTCTGGATAAATTGAGAGGTATGTAATTATAGAAAGTTGGCAGCAGAGTTTTAGTTTTGCTTTGAAGGTAGCTCTCCACATGGACTCTACAAGAAGTGCTAGGAAAGTGGGTACAGCTGGTAACACCCTTACACCTGTGTACTGCAGATTTACACAGACATACAAACACACAGAAAAAAAAAAAAATACTTTTGTATTTTCTGCCCATACTACTGGAGGAAAGCAACATACTGGCACATGGCAAGGAATGTGACTGAAGAGCTTCAGGCTGTCAGCAAGGAAAATTGAGGAGCAACTCAACAATGTTTCTTCACCCGAGTGAACATTTTCTGCAGAGAGTCAGGCTGTGCGAGAATGAGAAATAATCTCCTTTGCTGCTTGAATATCCTTTCTGAGGAAGGAATAAGATGGCTCTGTGGGCCATCTCCTCATACAAGTCTTGAAATTCACCAAGATGGCATATGCTGATTTGCAACAGCTCAAGTCAGAGTTGTGAAGTTCCCTCTGGTTGCAATTAATTCTTCCTTGGCATCCCTATTTCTATCAGTAGCAACAAATTGGCACTAACACTGCAAGTTCGTTTTACACATTCTATTTTTATGAGGCTGCTGGTCAGTAAACATGCATTGCATAGATTCCCATTGCACTTTGAAGGCACCCAGTGGGTGGTATTGAGGAAACATGTCCTGTCCTTAAATGAGAAGTCTCCACCAATGTGAAATCCCTGCACTCACTTGGGCTCTTTGCCACATCATGATGATCATCTTTCCTTATTATTCCCAAGACTGTTCTCCTCTTTTTATCTATTAAATGAATAGATAATTCATTGCTATTAAATATACTCCCTAAAAAAAAAAAAAAAAAATTTAAAAGTGCAGAGTCTCCAGCTGTCTATTTTTTGTTCTACATTTTCTCTGTTACCTAAAGTGACTAGTGACAAATCATTATCAATTTCCTAGACAATATACAATTTAGACTAAATATTATCCTTGTTAGCAGGCTACTCATTCGGAAACATACTTGTAACTTTTTGTCTTCTAAATAAAACAAAAGAAAGATTAAAATTGAAATTATCACAGTTAAAATATGCTGACAGAAAAAAAAAGTGTATTAAAATAGCAGTAAATATAGAGATTTTACAATAGCAGTGAATGATACTGCAAGTCAGATAGTTCTTTAAAATTCCCACTGCAGATTTCCACAAAAAATAGATGTTATTCTAAAATCTAAACCTTTTTTATATTTTCTCTGAAGTCAAATATCAAAATAAAACACAAACATCAGAGCTATTCGTATGGGGTGGAAAAAAAACATTGCCCTGTAGTAGCTTATATTCTTTTTCTGTTACATTTTGTCTTATTGCAAAATTTTCTTCAACTGGCTGAAAGCACATTAACTGCTAGATAGGCGTCACACTGATGTCTCCATGCTGCAGCTTACAGCCGTGAATTTGCTACGATCTGTTTAATCATCAGTGTATTGATTTTCCTCAGCTTTCCTTCATTTTAGCCCCATAGCAGGCTTCTGTAATTTCCTTTGGACAAAGTGTAACCAAACTGTGCTAAGTGATGTTGATTTGCAGGCAAAAGTAAGGGGGTAAATATAAATTAACAAGCTATAAACATTTTACAAGTGGGGAGTCAATAAAAACAGTGTCTGAGGTTTTTTAAAAAAATGATTTGAAGCAGATTGTTAACAAAGGTGTCCAAAGAAACTGACACGAGTCTGAGAATAATTTTTGCGCTTTGTGATTAAGAATTGATCAGTCTAAAAGCCTCTGATGCAACTGAATCACCCATAAGCTGCTGGCCTGAAAAGGCTCAGCAGGGGCTGGTATTTGTTTGCTCAACTCCCATGATTCCAAGTAGATAATTGGGCTGTGAAGTTCGTGGCAGAATCTGAATTTTCTTTCTTGCTTCCCAGCTGGCTGAGCACTGGTTTATAGACTTCTGTGTACAAATTTAGCCAGCAGCAAACCTCACATCCTTAATGTAAAAGGTGTTTTGTTGTGTTTTCCAGGTGCTGAGTGGAAAGCCTACACTCCAGAAGCTCATTAAAAGGGCCAAGTTACAGTACAGGTTTATTTCTGTCACAGCGTTTCAGAAAACAGTGACAAGGATTAATATGTTTCTTTGGTACTGGAAAAAGCCTGATACGATCCCTTGTGAATTTGATCATCTGTTTCACTGCCTGTAAAGATTCAATCTCCTATTATATCCTGAAGTTACAGCTGTAAGCCAGGCCTGATAAGAATTCAGACAGCACTGTGAGAGCCTTCGCAAAACTAATTGTTTTATTAAGCAGCAGCTTGTTTATTTGCAATTTATTTCATACATCACTCAGAGAACTGATTCTTTTTTAAAATAATAGCGTGTGATAAATATGCTGTACATTACCCGTGACAGGCACTATATTGTATAAATATGTACTAGTAATGGAGTATAAAAATCTCTCAAACTGTTACTTCTACTCTGTTGCTGCTTAAGAATAGCTATTTTTGAACACTTATGGAATTCCTTCCAAGGCTTTTCATAAATCTGACAGTAAACTCAGATCTACAGATTGTCTAAAAAGTCATCTCCATCTGAAGATAGAGCCTGACGGCATAATTGCGTGCTCTGGCCTGAGCTGGGAAAACATCGTGATGTGAGTGTCCACAGCCCTGCACAGCCCCTCCTAGCAGGTAACCCTGCTCATGGGCAGTGCTCCCAGCTGTGCTTTCTCCTGAAGTATGGGCTGCAGAGTAAGCACCTGGCACCTACTGACATACAGAGGTCCACACTCTCATCAGAGCCCCCCAGACGCTCCAAGGCAGACCATGTGGCAGTAATGCAGCTCTGTTGTTATCCCTAGTACCATTCTGACCAGACCTAGAGACACCAGTAAGAATTACAAGACACTGTTTTAAACTGCAAGCTAGAACAGATGGGCTTCACTGCATATTTATGAACTACCAGTATAATGGGATCATTCCTAGGAGTAGGCGGGAGAAGGCTGAAAGTCCACTTCCATTTCCTTAGGATTTATGTGACGAAAAAATAATTGAAGCTTGATTGGTGTTCAAGCTGAACCCGGGGCTTGTTTCTCTACTTGCTCACGTGTAGTAAAATACATTCATGTGACTTGTCCCGTGGTTTCATGGGAAAACTCACATGAACAAATGTTCAGTTGGTGGTACTGAGGGTGGAGCTTTCGATTTTTTTCTTTTTGTGAGGTGTATGTGTGATTCTCATACCATGTTTCAACATACCATAATTCAAAGCCCCCACCATTGTACAGGGAAGTATTTGAGGGCTGCGCTTAATCAAAGAAAGAGACATAAAATATATTCATTTTACTGCATATGTTAGAAATTAGACAATAAAATCACGTTATTCTTAACAGTAGTTCTTATTCCTAATTCCTTAAGTGCCACACCAGCATTTTAACCTGTAACTGATTGTGTATGATTGTCTGTACAATACATAGCTATACAGAACCTTGTTTGCAGCTGGCAATTTATTGCCCTCCTGCATTACAACAAAGAAACCCAAAATGGTAGCCAAAGAGAAAACTGCCAGTCAAAACACTCTTGCACTCTTATTCACACTGTTGCTTTCTACCTCCACACTCCATTTTTCTCTAACAACAAATTTAACTTATGAATGAGAAAGGTTAAAGAAAAAATATTTAGTTGCCAAAAACATGGCAAAAATATTATAAAAAGATCTGTTACTGTTAAACACTGTATGTCCTTAGAAAAATGCTAGGAACCACAAGAGCTACACTTTTATCTAAGAGGTAGCATATGTGCCATATAATACATATGTTGCAATCACAGCAACTTATTTTGCATGAACAGCAGCAAACTCTGAAAAAAAAAAAAAATTGTCCAGTGCTCAAATGAAAGCTGTCATCATGCCTTCATTTTAAATATGCATTCAAAGGAAATCAGTTTTGTATACCTTCCCTGACAGATCTTTTTGGACAACAGTACCTGTTAGCATAAAAAGAAAAGAAGCACAATTATATTTTTCTATTATAAGATGTTTTGAACAGTTCCATAATGTCATCATTTTTATGTGGAATGAACTATGTTGAATTAAAATAATTATTCTTGCTCACATGCTCTTATTCCATTCTTCCTACGATCACTGAAAATGAGGTTTCACATTTGCTTCATAACAGATACTAAACTGGTATACCCTTTAAATATTTGTTATCCAATCATTAACAATTTGTACAATCTCATCACCCACAGAAAATAAATACGAATATTTTCTGGAAGATTCTGAAAATATTAGGCTACATAGTTATGAACTGGGTATTAAGTATTCAGTGTTCCCTTTTCTGTATGATTGTAAGCATTGATTAACACAATAATTAATCTATTTTAACCTCATCCTCATAGAATTTGCTCCTGTTCTCATTGGGGCATTATTGTACTAGTACTTTATATTCATTTAACAAAATCAGCATCTCCATCCTAGGCTGCTACTCATCTTGGTAACAGACCAAAGCCCTGTGCCATGCCATTTTTCAAAACCAGGGATAGTTTCATACCTGGAGAGTAATAGTTTACAGAGCCACACTTTCTGGGAAGATCATGAAGTCTCGAATCACTATTTTCATACACAACTACATGAAGTAATCTCAGAAACTTAACACGTGTAAAAACCAGACAGACTTTTCTCCATATTCCTCCTATTAGAAGGCTGTATTCTAAGCCTTTACTCTGCCAGCAATGATGGCAGATAGCCCAACTACCAGCCTTTGCAGGTTACATTCTCTTCAGACCTTAGACAAGAATGATTGATATCAGCTATTTAGAGAGGTCTTCTTCAAATAGCACAGTGACAGTGATCAGAACATTTTAAGATTTCATTTATTAAACAACACACTGATGTGAGTTTTTGTACTGTAAAAATGGGTACAAATGAATCTAGAAAAGACAAACTGCATTTCAAAGCATCAATTCTATGCAACATACAAAATAACTCCTAATTATCCTGCACTACAGGATAAATGTCTTTTGCTAACTAGATATGTTGGTACAGTTTTAGTTATGCCAAAATTCATTCTTACTCTTATCACTTTAAATCCAGTGTTCTAAATCTTCAAAAGACATAGTGGCATTAAGTTCCAAAAAAGGCTGCCCTGAACTCCTGCATTCTCAAATTAGCAGTGTTTTTAAATCTATCTAGATGCTCATGAGTATTTTCGATTCAAGAGTTAATTGAACCTCCAAGTAGTCTCACATAGTTGAAAGCAACAATGAAATCTTCTGCTGACTAGCCTCGGTTATGAAAAACTGACGCTATTCACAGCCATGTTATCATATTTGAAGAAAATGTAAATCAAAAGAGGATTTCTGAAAATTTGTTCCTAGACTGCATTGCTAATCATGCTTTATTGATTTGGAGTCTTTTCTGGCATTGATATGTTGAGTACTTATGTCTTTTCTTCAGAGTTGTTATACAGAGTAGATACTCCTGAAGCTTCTGACATGCTGCACAATGTAAATGCTCCTAAAATTCTAGGTTATCTTCTTTTTCTCTTTTACTAGAAAGAACTGGGTAATCACAGCAAAGCAATAAGGACACCTTTTCCAAAAGTGTACTTTATTGTCCAATCTGGGGGAAAGATAAATAAGATTTCCAAAGAAGTAAAACCCTCCAGGAATATGGCATGGGTAACCGCAACATAATTTCAAGAAAAGACAAGAATATGATACTTCATAAAGGCTTTTCAATCAGCAAAACTATAATAATTAAAAATAAAGTAAAAGAACTTTCCCTCTTCAAATAAGAAATTGGCACAACTGTTAAGAGATTTTGCAGTTTAACACACTTTTACTTCTGACTGATCCCTTATCTTCATGCCATATATTTTTCCTCCCTGACTCATTGCCAACATTGTTCAGTCCTCACAGAATGTCATCCAGAGAGACACACGAAAAGTACAGTCAGGCTAGCATGGGGGAAGTACTTGGTGACACAGAGCCCTACTCTGTGATCCTTTAAAGCTCTTGGGAATGCAAGTGTTACTTCTGGCAAACAGCTGAAGAGTTCTCCACAGACGGGCTACACAGCTGCTCTTTAGCCACATCTTTGTGTGTGAAATACAATCTCCAGAGCTTTCATAGAGCCTAGCTGCTGAGTTTACCTATTCAAGCTGGGCAGTGGAGTGAGACTAAGGTTTCATTCAGTGCTTAAATATGAAAATGACTGTAATATGCGTGATGGACGAGGACTTGTAGAACAGCAACTCCAATAGATCTGAGTATTTGCACACATACAGATTCTATTCAAAGCATCTGTAGGCTATAGAATGTTATCAGAAGACTAATATATCCCAATCAGACAGGATTTATTTATAGAGAACGCTCTTTTCGCAGTGTTAGATGCCTCATTAACTTGATTCAGCTTGCACACAGCAAAAAATATTCCCTCCCTCTTCAGATTTTTGATAGGGAATTATAATTTCTTGTTTCATTTGTTAAAATCCTTTTGCTATGAGGACATTTCAGAAATGCTTTATTGCACATGACTTTTTAAAATGCCAAAATGTTCTTCTTTTGCTAATTTCCTCTTAAGAGAAACACCAAGGAGGACTGTCCTATTTCTTCTTTTCATTTGCCTCTTCCAGAAACCATTAATAGCCAACATTTGATTCTCCTACAGAAAAGTTCATGGTAGCAAAGTTGAAAGACTGAGTTATACATCATGCTATGAACAGATTGTAACTTTGATATATCACTGCTATTGTTCACTATAATATTGCAGGAAATTATACAGTAATAATTTTAAGTACTATCTACATTTAAGTGCAAACTCATTCTTGGAAGGTTTATGGAATCAATGGTTTTACAGAACTTGGAGACTTTAAACTCAGCATTTCAAGTTAGTGTGTGGATGTTTAGAAGTGTTATCAGCAGAAACTGACATCAAGAGAAATAGGCAAAGTAGTATAACTCCATTTTTGTTAGTTTACTATTTTTCTCTTAGTTTCATAGAGCAGCAGACTCCCAAATCTCTTCCTCGCTTGTTTCAACTCTGCAGTTCACTGTCATTACTGATTACAATTACAGATGGAGCAAATGGAAAACATCCAGAAAAATATATCTTGTGAATATATTGAATTCACTGAATTGCAGTCATACACTTGCCCAGAAGAGAGTATTCTTAATGACTGGAGTGCAATAGGGATTAGGATCAGTTTGCTTTTGTGGGTTTGTTAATCAAACTCTTCTATCTTAAAATCCTTAAGATCAACTCAGCCTTCTTTTTTAGCATCTCTTACACATATACACACTCAAAAATTACATGTGTTCAAACTATTGGCACTGCAAGTCCCATTCTCTTTTCTTAACCATTCTATTTTTTCAGTTTCTGAATATAGAGAATTGTCCTTTAGGGATAGATTTCTTTTTGAACACCATATGGAATATATGAAAATAAGTCTTTCCATCACAGGTATAATTGTTGCAATGCTGCTTAAAGGAAGATTCCATTCTCTTAGTATCTGCACAAAACAGTTTTATTTTAAAAATACAGTAAAACATCAAGTCACTTTAGTGTCAAGAGTCATCTAAAGACTTGTTGCCTAGACAAAATAGCACAATGTTATAATTTGGATGCAAACTATTATGATATTATGGTGGCTTCTTAAAAACAAAAGTGAAAATCATGTAAGTTTTGAACCTTAGATTGTAATTTTTTTAAGTAAACTTTATTTTAAAAATAGTAGATCTTGAAAATACAATCTGAATCAATGTAATCCAAAGGAAAAGTAAATATCTCTAGCTCTATTCCTCCCTCCCCCTCCCTCTCTCCCTCTCATTGTCTCTCCAGTTTTCTATCTCTAAAAATGTGTCATATTTTTAGGCAATCTCATGATTTCTGCACCCACGACATGGCTTTTGAACATTTCAAGTATGTGCATAATGTTCTGGAATCCAAAGAACTTAGAAACATGATGAAATTATTACAAAGTAATCAGTTATCGCGTGTGATCTGATCTGTGGTAAACACACTTCTAAGAAGTCCCATAGCTCACATGATGAGGACAATGAGATATATTGAATTAGAATTACAGCAAGAATATAGGCTCAAACGTTTAAGCCAGAAGAGCTGATGCATTGCCACCCAATAAACATGTTAATTTTATTGCAAAGTTATTTCTACTCAAGCTTTTTAAGTTACACAGAGTGGAGAAATTTACATATCCATTGCAAGTAGTATTCAACACCAAATGAATTAGAAAGGAAATTGATCTGTTGACTTCCCTACAACATCATTCTTGGTTCCCCATAACCCAGAGATGACAGGGATTTCATAGGCTGTAAATGCCCTAGTCCTACACAAAATGTGCGGACCATAGACCAATCTCTCTCTAAGAAATATGAAAATGTTAAAGATACTTTTTCAGCTACACAGATGTGTTATACTCTCTGTAAGAATGCTTCTTTCATATTTTAGCAATACATCCATACTGCATTTCTGTTTGTATTTCCTTCTTGGGTGACTTAATAATAATGATGAGCCTGTGCAACTTTCTCAGTGATGAACAAACCTGCCATTAAAAAAACTGTTTAACCTAAAACATATAACTAGGATAAAAACAGCAGCAGTTCGTGAATGAGCCTGAGTTTCCATGGAGGTACTATAGATCTTGCTTGTGACTTAATTAGCTTTTCTGGTGTTAAAAGTGCATTCTGGCTAATCTGACAGCCTACTGTTGGTTCAGCCTTATAAAATAAGCACAGATTCCTCTTTCTTCCTGTATATATGCTGAAATGATCTGGATGATCATAAAGCTGGAACCTACAGTCAGCTGATGTACAGCACTCATCCAAACAAAATTTACTCATATACAAGGTCTTGGAAAGTGAGACTAATAACAATAGCACTCCTATATAAGGAAAGAAACCACTGGCCTTTTGATAAGTGTATTTGCAACATATACTTTTAAATACTAGCCAACCTCCTCGCAGTCAGGATCTCCAGTTATCCTCAGTCTGCAAACAGTACTTTCCCACTTCTGTCTTGGATTTGATTCACTTCTTTATTGTCATGTCTCAACTTCAAGTTCTGATGCTTGACCCCATCATATGTTGCCAGACTTCCTGATAGTTGTATCAGCAGCTTAGAACGCCCTTCCCTGGTGCTTTCTCTTTGAACAGATTTAGGCATTTTTATCAGAAACTGTATGCCCTTGCCTTCTCTGCATAGATGATATACATGTTCTGTATTAAACAACAGTAAGTAAGGCTTAGTTTCTTCCATGCAATAAACACTACAAAAATAGCCAGAAAATGTTACAAGGTGTTCTCTGTGTAGCAAACTAGTCCTGTTGCTGGGGGAACTAACCTTCATTTATGGTATTTTACTTTTTCTCTGAATACTAATCCAACATCCTTATATGATATATTGTTGTCTTCACATTTGCTAGGGAGGTTCTCAGTTATCTGTGCTCTTATTGCTGGAACTTCAGGCCTTTGATTCATATGAAACTATAATCTCTTTTGATCCAATGTGGATTGAAATTATGGTAACTTTATTTATCTGCAAATACTAGAACAACTAACACGTCGAATATCATCTGATAGGTAACTGTTGATGGCCTGCTACCTCTGTTTTAACCATTACTAAATTCAATGACAAAACTAATCATGTTAACTGGAATTATTTTAAAAACAGGTTCAGATAACACAGACTAAAATTGTGTTCCTTTATTAGATATGTTAGGCTACCGTGAAATTTTTCTTCCTGCCTCAAATAAGTGCCCAGTAATATTCCAAGAGTTTTGAACTACATGCACCAAAGATATTCAGATATTCGCGCAACACTGTGGGAGTCCAGATAGATAGACAGATAGACGGACCTCAGAGAATTTTTTGTTGATGTGGTGGTATTCATGGACTATAAAATCAACCCCCACACAGACTGAAGTGAGTCAGGCTGATTATAAAATGCATGGGATGCAGCCTCCTACATTTGACTCTAAATTCCCATTCATTCTACTAAAAAAAAAAAAAAAAGTTTGTTTGCTCAATCTGATTTGAAGATTGCTAAGAACTTCTGTGGTCAGTGTGACCAATAGCAAAGCATAATAAAGCCTTTAGAACTTACAGATTATTGACTTAGATTGTAAAAGGTATTTTTAAACTACCACAGTGGGAATTAACTTTAAAAGAAAGACATGAGTTAATGTGTCTAAGCAGCAGAAACAGATTAGAGTGACAGAATGGCTCTATGAGGAAAGACGTAAAGGATTGCTTTCATAGAAAATCTGAAAGGAAGAACATTTTGGGGGCAATGGAATGTGAAAAGGTAAAGAACTGATCAGAGCTGGAGGAAAAATTCATGAAGAAGCTGGGGCTCTCTGGGTCACGAACTGCATGGAAATACAATCTGATTTGTATGCAAAGATTCCCTATATGATTTGTCAGGTTGCCTTTAGAACTTCTCAGTAGCCATTCTTTATCCTGGGAAAAAAAGAATATATTTAAAACTGTACTAAATTCAGACAGAACTGCAAGATTAAATCAGTCTGCACTTCAAGGCATGAAGTTTGAGAGAAAAGTACATCATTTCCTTCAACTCAGACTGCTGAAAAAGTGAATCAATACCAAAAGCATAATACCAGAATATTTTAGGTATTAGCAAGGCAAAAATTAAATCATCCTCTGCTTACCTCCCATCTCCAGTGTGACTCAATGGATTCTGAGTTGGACCCTTTAGCACTGAAGTCAAGGTGCCACATCCAACTGCACAACTTCCACTGCTCCTCTTTCACAATCAATCTCACCATCTCACTTATAGCCACTCTCACCTAAATGCATGCCAGGACTCTGGTATAATACAAGAGGCAGCGTAGCATTGAAGGCTGTGCAGTATTAAAGGCAGAAATAGTTGAAAAAGCAACTAGCAAAAATAATAAATGCTTTGAGAGATGTACTTCTGTAGTCCTTAGTCAAGTCTTATTTCATATTCTGTTTTGTCTCATTTCCATTTAATTATGATTTGGATTTTATCCCTCTAAATCTGTACTTCATTATTACCACAGCATATCTGGGCCTTTTTGAATGGCACTAATTGGCATTCTTGTTGGCAGTCTCAACAAAGAGGCCAAAGACTGAAAGCACATGGAGAATGAATTGTCACCTTCTTAGAAACAGACGTTAAGCAGAGCACAGACATGGTGGAGACACAGCATTTGTGGTCACTGCTCATGCTGAACCTGCTCACTGCAGGCCAGCTGGAGATGCCAGCACCCCATCAGCCCAACTCCTCTTCAAGGATCCTCACACACAGCTGCCTGCAGGACCACAGGGTGGATGTACAGCACACTTCACCCTCAGCTGATGATCTTGTCATCTTTAAAAGTAGCAAAATTCAAATATATAATTAAAATATAAATGTCCAAATACCTGCTATTTTCAGATTCTGATGCAGTATAAATTGAATGTATTCCCATTGATATTGAAATGTAAATGTAAAACATAAATCCAAAAAGTAAAAAAAAAATGGCCAGCCTCAAAAAAGATAACGCTTTCATCTATGCAGAAGATAATGATACAATATTCAAGTTTTCCACTCTAAAGGTAATATTTTTTGTCTAAGTCAACATACTTTACCATTTTTTAACTTTTCTCATCACATTTTTGACAGCAGGTTTTCCAATTTTGACAGCTTTTAAAAAGTAATTTTAACAGACGAGTGATTTCTCCTCTCAGCAAAGTCAGATTATGTGAAATGTCAATGTAAAAACTATATACTGTGACACATAATCATTTTTCATTGAATTTACTTATTAATTTTACTTGCTATTGCTAATAAAATCTAAGTGCTTAGCTAATTGTATTGCTTATTTAATTTTTAAAAGGAATGTATTTTAAAATTGCATTTTTTTTTCTGACTACAAAATTTCACAGAGGCAGCTATAATTTGTCACCCTTCCAATTTAATTGGAATAGAAGAATTACTATCACAATTGGTATTCCCGGCTGAGAGGCCAAAGACTGAATAAGCAGGAAGAGGTTAAACCAGTCTTTCACCCATAAGGGTGAGCTGCTTTCATTCAAAGGTTGAGACTTATCTGCAGGATTCTACAGAAAAGATTTTTAGAAATGATGAGTATACTCCACAGAAAACTGGAGACTCTTGTTACCTGCACTGTTAACTGGTCACCCTCAGTAAAAGTAAGCTCAGCAAAGAGTAGGAAGAATCAGAAAAGGAATGAACAGCTCAGAGTTTTCACTTCTAAGCCATGCTCAGTTCAAGTGGTTCATCAATGACTTTGGACCTGCATCTACATCAAAAGCACTCCTGTGGTTCTAAATAAAAGTTTTGTACTGCTGTTGTTCAGTGAGTTTTAGTAATAATTATCTGTATCTGAAATTCAAATTCAAAGGGATTTCTTATTTCCATTCTGTAAGTCTAAAAGGAAGGAAGCAAAGAAGGAAGGAAGGAAGGAAGGGAGGGAGGGAGGGAGGGAGGAAGGGAGGAAGGGAGGAAGGAAGGGAAGGAGGGAAGGAGGGAGGAAGGAAGGGAAGGAGGGAGGGAGGGAGGGAGGGAGGGAGGGAGGGAGGAAGGAAGGAAGGAAGGAAGGAAGGAAGGAAGGAAGGAAGGAAGGAAGGAAGGAAGGAAGGAAGGAAGGAAGGAAGGAAGGAAGGAAGGAAGGAAGGAAGGAAGGAAGGAAAAGAAAAAAAATGACCACTCTCAAGAAGACTGGTACTGTAGGTAGATCCCGTCTTCAAAGATTTTTGTTGCAAGCCCAAAACCATTCACTACAGTACACCTGCAACAGATTGGAATGCAGCCTCAGCATACATCTTTCCTTGTTCATCTCACTTGATTTAGGAAAACTTTTTAGCACCCAGAAGAAAATACTGAGATGACAGAAAATGAAGATTTTTTCCTATTAGTCCTTACACAGACAAATAAGTTTACCAAGTGAAGAGTGTGTCTGCTAGGAGGAAAAAGTTTCAGAGTCAGCCCTTGTGTTGATTATCAGTTCAGCTTAACTGTCATTACAATCTATTTTGCATTCCATTTTGTTCCACCCCCTTCATATGTCACTGGGCCAAAAGCATGCCTGTGTTTGAAATAGCTAAAAAACTTACCATGATGTAGGCTGCTCCTTCACAGCATTAACGTAAAACGGTTCTAAATCGAGCAATGTTCAATTATCCCTGAGTACAGATGACTTAGTTCTTCGTTAACTTAATTGTTTTCCAGTAAAAGTGAAATGTGCTGTATGCAAATTAAGTAATACCAAGTGTCAGGACTTAAAAGAAATGCTCATTTAGCTTCAGAAAAGGAGTTTTTTGCTGCAAATTATGTTCATTTATTTTATAAGAAATTGTGTTTGTCTTAATTTGTTCCGAACACAATACAATTGTGAGACACAGTGCCTGCTGGCAAAGCTGGAATTGCTGTCAGCAGGAAATGGCAAACTAATGATAAATGGTGGTAAAATATTTATGTTATAGTTTACTGGGAAAAGGAATGCCATTTTCTATTTCATTCCAGCTTAAGACAGTACACAATAACATAGCTGTTTCCCAAAATAAACAGATAGGTTTCTAAATGCTGTAGTGTCTTATCTTGTAGCCATCAGCTGGGGAAAAGAAAAAAAAAAAACATATAAAAATAGAGCCTTTTATTAGCTCCAGTTTAAGAAATTTTAACTGGGAGTACATAGTGCAGTAATTAGTAGCATCTCACATTCAATGTCATTGGACACTGGTCTGATAGATCAAACACCCTTGTATGTGGCCTACTTACTTCACTGCTCACTCATAATTTTCAATAACAACGCTGTTCTCATTGGGGAGGGGTGGTCCAGAGCCACTAGAGCACTCTGCAGGATGGTGATGTTCAAGTACAACACTGTGTTTATGTACTCCCCAAAGTGTATCAAAGCTCAGATCCACAGAAATAAAAGAAAAGTCAAACAAAACAAGCATTAGACTGCGTAAAATAAGGTATGGACAAGGCAAACAGGTGAGGCATTGTTTAGGTGGCTAAGGTAGATCAATATCTACGCTTGCAAGCCAGGAATTCTGCCTGCTTTCCTCTGGCACTATGCAGATCATCTTACGGGCTGCAGACAGACTGTCGCCTAAACCCAACTGACAGACAACCTATTTCACCCTTGCAAAAAATCATACCCATCTTCATTCTTGTGGTTTATGAGGGAGAAAGAAAAGCCTCCATGCCCACGTGAAGTCACACTGAAGTGCAGGCATGAAGCAACACTGCAGCTAAGAATTTTTTGTGCATGTGTGTTATATGATGAAAGCCACTGAATTCTCTATTTCTTCAATTACCAATCACAACTGCACTCATTTTGCCTGGGCTGGCTTATCTAAGCACACTGCAGTAGTCTTTCAGAGTTTAAAAAAGATTTATATGGCAAGCTGTTATTGTTCCCTCCCTGCTCTTCACGTGATCTGCTTTATTATCACAGATGTTTTGTGATTTCTGACAGAGAGACATCAAGATGCTCTGAATGCACTTCCTGACAATAGGGCAAATAAAGGCTCTATCCCTTTCAAAAATATTTTTTAATTTCAAGCAGGTTAAATTAAAGTACAGTGAGTTCAAAGAACCACTTGACTCCTTCACTTGACCACTTGACTTCCTCACTTGAGGATCACCATCCAGATTACTCAGTCCACAGCTAACTAGAAGCAAAAATGGGGTTTTCTAGGAAGTATCTAAACTCCAGCAACAGAACTTCTTATGAGAAAACCTGCCTGAGATAAGCTGCAAATCATGCCAGCTTCAGTTCATGAAAGAGAATTCATCCACCCTATGTCTTTTAGGTCTTAGATACACTGTATTAAGACCTGAGAAAGGAGATGTAAGTTGAGATAAGAAGATCTGCTGAGAACCTTAGATAAAACATCGTTCTTGCTTTTATTAAACATGTTAGTTATATTCTGTTCATTTTTTTAATTGAAAATCTCACTCATTCTTCTTTTCCTCATTTCTGAATGGATTAGCTATGAAAATACAGTCACAACTTCAAAATAATGTACATTCTCCTATTTTAACAAGATAAAATGCTTTAATCTCCAGGGTGTAAAAGGTCACCTTTGTAGGCTGACGCGTATCACATCTCTGAGCAATGAGAACAAGTGTGCTTTTCCTCAGTGCAACCACCTCAGTTACTCTTACACTGCAACCATTTTCCTGCCTTTCCTTCTTTATGGTAGAGAAAATGTAATTTACCTGTCAGATTGAAATGTTTGATATAAATCTTTAGCCTTTCTTTCAAACAAGTATTTCTGAAACATTATATTATAAACAACTGGCATGTCTAATTAAACAACTGGTTTATTTTCAGCAGAACAAGGAGGTATGATTATATTAATTGAATAGTAGGACCTGTGACCAAATTTAAAGAAAACATTTTCAGCTGAATAAGGGGGTATGATTATCTTAATTCAAAGCAAGGCATGTGACTGGAATGGAAACAAAATATTTGTCTCTGTCTTTACAATTATTAAAAAATATTTTCATTGTAAATCCTGAATACATGCAATTTATTAAGTGTGCCTTCAGATCGGAACTCTTGCTTTCAATGTCAAGCAGGCTAAGAGATTAAAAGGAGTAAAATAAAAGTACTAGAGCAATTAATTTCTATGATGAAGAGTGTTTTAACTAACTGCAATTTTAACATATTTACCAGTATTTTTGCATTAAAATGCTGTAATTCTTAAAATACATCACTGCAATTTTTTTTTCAACTTATGCTGTTTGAAATAACAAAATGTAAGACATGTACACCATAAATGTTTGTGACAAAAAACTGAATTATCAATGAAAGAGAAGAAACTTGTACAGGAAACAGACATTGAGTTATGGTCCTAATTACCCATGTTTAGATTTGTTTGTTTAAGTAAACATGTGAAATATTTTTGATCCAGATGTGCCAATTTCTGTGCTGTCATTTACCTTGCAGAGATCATAGAATTTTTGCTTTTATCACATTCCCTCGAGTACTTTCATGTTTTCGTTAAAAAGCAGTAGTTGAAAAAACATGTCAGATGCTAAGCACAAAATCCACAATGCAGCAACATGGAAAAAAATGTAATAACCGTTTTGGAAGAAATGTCTTTAAGTCAACTTACATACAATCTTAAATGACTTGATGATTAATGTTTATTAGGTTTAAAGTTACATCATTACGCGACTTCAAGTGCTAAATAAAACACTTGCTGATTTATCTGGTGTATGACCAAACAACAGAAATTGACAGACATGGTTTTTACAAATAATTATAGGTAAAGTTTTATTGGTGTTTGGGATAGTTATTTCAGTGCTCGCTAGAACCAACAACAAAGGCTAACTAATATCCCTAGGCAAATTGTGATCATTGAAGAAGTGATTTTTATCTTACTTGGCTTAAAATGAAGATTGTACTAACAAGCATAAAACATATTATTGTCTGGGACTAGGGTGATTCTCTTCTTATTAAGAAAGCTTCATATTTTAGTCCTGATGTAACTAATGAGAATCCTCAGGGATTTAAGCTCAGTATGTTATATTACTTGTATCATTATCCGACAAATCTATTAGTTTGTAGGATGCTCATTAAGAATATTTCCAGGCACAATTATATTGAACATAAGCATTGCTTAAGTAACCTAAAAACATTAATAAATAATTTAAAAAATTGTGTAACAGCGCTTTTTATGGCAGTGTTTCTGTCAGATGTGGACAGAAGACTACTTCCCTCTTATTTATTTACCTGTACACAAGCAACTGTAAGATTCATCATTCTGTAGAGGATATAAAGAAATCAGAAGTAAGCATTTACATTTTCTTATCTATCCTGTGAAGCCTGTTGAAGAGAAATGAGAGCAGTCTTTATTTGTGTTGCTCTACAAGGCTGAGCATACTGTCCTCACAAAACAAATAAATGAAAACAACTAGTTTGCAGGAAATGAAAGCGACAACAGGACAGTTCAACTTGTAACTTTCTAATGTTTCTTTGCAGGGTATCTTCATAGTTCTGAAGCCCTTCCATAGAAATTGGTAAAATGTTTAGCTGATCCAATCTACACATTTAAATAATCACTCTTTCCTACCTCTACCATTATCATCTCAGTACTTTACTCCTTCCCCGATCTTTGTTTCAGCACTTCCCTCCCTCTTTCTTTATGTATCCTCAACTGAATTTTGCAGTTGTTCCTCAATCAAGCTCTACTTCTTTCTTCTTTGAGAAAGAAAATAGCTTCTATTAACACCTGTGATTCCCAGGCTACATGTGGTATTGACAAGAAAAGTCAGCCACTGGCCTCCTCTGTACCTCTGTTTGAAGTGTGATACTGAAAATCACTGATCGTATGGCAATATGAATTTTCTTCAGTCATTCCTGCAGTTCAGCAAATTGTGGCTGCTCTTTCTACTATTAAGAAAATGTAGTTTAAACTGTTGTTTGCTACAGATTGTGTCTCTGTGTCTTCCTGACAGTCAAAGTCACTAACCCTGAACAGTCCTGGTACTCAGCTGAGCTGTACACACATTCATCTTGGATAACTGTCCATCCTCTGTCCCTACACTCCACTCTCTGGAAAGATAAATTAGAATGACTGATATCAAGAAGATCTCCCAAATGAAAAATTTACTCACAGCAGAGTTTTTTCAAACCTCCAGGACATCAACAGCAACTTTTGGTATTTCTTTTCTGACTTGTTTTTTCAGTTTCAAAAAAGTTCCAGAAAAGTCATTATATCTGTTTATCATATTGTAGTGTCTAAACTATCATCCACGATCCTCAGTAGTATCCTAAGCATCTCACATTTAAAAGAGAAAGCAGCATCTGGGAGGATTATCCCCATCCTGCACTCAGTAGCTTCACTCTGCATTCTCTTCCTTCCTTCTCCCTGCAAATCAAATACAGTTGCTTAATCCAAGTAGTTCTCTTTCTTTGCCCTTTATTCTCCAAATATGCTGTTAGAAATATTTTAATATCTCAATTGTCATTCATTGCATCGATTATAACCCACATCTTCTGAGCTTCTATTCCATACTCTCAAACCCCTTCACATTAGAGCAGTTCAAGCCATCTTTTCCACCATCTGTTGAGAATGTTTCCCTTCTTTGCATTCCTTCACTCTGACTTCCCATATAAAATTAAAGCCATGTACCCTCTTCCTTGAGAGTTTTCTTAGCGACATCACACCTGCAACTATAATCCCATGCTGTGCCTCTCCCATGTCACACTTCAGATAGACTCCACTGTCAGGCCTTATTCTTAGTATGTCTTCAATCTTGCTTATTTACATAGACTGGGACAATACACCAAAAATATGTAGCTTCAAAAGTCAAATGTTTAATAAAGACTGAGATGCTGTGATTTCCAAGAAACATAAAGTACATTTGTTGTAACTTGTACTTTAAACTACAAGAACTTCATTCTGTTAGAATACCTCTAACTTATAATTCATACACATCACTTCTGAAGATGTGCAGCACACAAATAAAAAGAATCCATCCCTCAAGGGCTTGTGCTGAGTCATTTTGTGTGTAAAGAGCAAGTAAGCAAATAAGCTCATAAAGACAGAATAATTTCTTAGCTCTCCTAAAATCGGGATGGATTCAGATCTCTGAACTAAGAAAACTTTAGCTTGGATCTTTAACTCAGCTCTCAGCTTTCTGCTTGAGTTCTCCTGTTTTATGCTATCCCTTAGAAATCTTGTTTCTGAAAGAACATCTGATTGTTCTGAAATTATACAAGTTGAATATAAAGCAAGTTTCTTTATTTTACAATTCTATTCATGTTAGTAGAACATGTTTATTTTAGTCTTCAATTGCAAGTGTAAAATGTCCTCTACTATAAATTTTCTTGTCACAGATCAGTTTTTCCTTTTTCCTCAGACTTCTAGTCCCACAAATGGCTTATTTTAGAAAAAGGGATTTACCAGTGGTTTATTACTACTGTGTTCACTGTTTCCTGTGTACTATGTTTTCAGCTAAACAAATGTAGCACTATTTGAAGATATTCTGCATTGATTTCTGAAGATAATGATGTCCATAACAACACTGTGGCCACTAAAAAAGCCTACTGGATATATGATTATCTAGTCAGTGATAAATGCTGAACATCATCAAACAAGAACAAGAAAAAATACATATTTCCCCATGTTTTGATTGAAGTACTAGCCATTAGGTTTGTAGATGTACGTATAGATGTGGATGTTGATGTAGATGTACAAACAGTAATAACTGCACTGACAGAGTCTTAAAGGAATTCTATGCTTCTTAATAATCTTAAAGAACATTTATTGCCAGAAGTGAACATAATTGCAGACAGCATATATCCTGTAGCAGAGACTGCCTATGAAATTCCTCAACTTCCAATTTCCTAAAGAGCCCAAATTTTTCTTAGTGCAATAGAAGACATCTGTCTTCCACATTTCTTGTTAGTTAGAGAGATGTTGGCATTACTCAGGACTATTCAAATCATTTGGTCTGAAGAATTTCTAGGGAAAAAAATCGTGTATATATTAGTTCAAATTTAAATATGAATATCAGTTTGACTGCATTTGTTACCAGTCAGATTTTATTTGACTTTTTTTTCTCCTCTAAATATGTCTTTCCATTGAAGCCAAAATGCTTCATAAAAATGTGTCAGTTTTAACAAAGTTTTCAATGGGAATGTTCTAAGCATCCTGGCTTGTCTATTTAGTCATTTCCTAATGAGTGAGTGAAAAACAAAGGAAGGAATGATAAGAGAAATACGTCCAAAGAAAATCTGTCTTTTTTTGGCCTCAAAACATCTATACGTAATTTTATGACATAAAAAAAAATGTTCCAGTGAATTTTATTTTATCACCCATGAAGAACAAGAAGATATCTCAAACCATACACATTTTCACAGACTGGGAAGTAACATGTTGCTCTTAGTTTAGCTCTAGGTATGACATTTTACGTGCACTTGCACATATAAAGAAATACAATAAATCTGTAGTAACGAATACGTAGGAAAACATTTTTAGCTTGTATTCACTAGTAGTCACAAAAGAAAGTTCCATTTGACTGTGATTTCTATATCTACAATTTGTTACATATGTTCTGTTGCTTTTATATAAATCAACTCTTTAGAGAAAGAAGCAGCTCTTACAAATACAGCATATCAGCTCTACATATACAAAAGACTCTGAGGTGCATAATCAATTACATTTGAAACAAAATGTTAGGTATATTGAATATATATGTATTCAATGTACATATATATATATGCATATCAGGTATCAGATATCATATTAAAATAAATTTTAGCTTTATGTTTATACTGGTTTCTACAAACATTTTTTATTTAGAGACCAAAAAATTCAATTTTTAATTTGGAGTTCTGAATTTTCTGTTCCTGGATGGGAAGATGGAACACAAAACATTCATAAGGCACTACGTGAAATCCCCTATGTTCACAGTTAATCACTCAGTAAGTGCAGAGGTGATATCAATTTGCCTTGGTCATCCAAACTTCCAAGAAATTCAGCATATTGTGGCTGATCTTCCTGCTTCTAACAACAGCTGTTTGCTGCAAACTGTGTCCATATTTCTTCACAATTATCGGAAACAAAACATCCAAGGCACGTCTCTGCCAAAGTATGTCAAAAGCATTTCCCAGGATTTTAGGATTAACTCAACTTAGAATTCATAGTAGTGGGTCAGAAAACTAGAATTAATTCATGTCAGAGTTGAAAACAAATGTCACAAGTTTCTTTAGTAATTCTAATATGTTAAATAAAAAACCCATGTAATTCACTGAATACAAAATATTTCTTGCTACAAAAGGAGACAAAAATCTTTGGTGGCACACTATTCAAACATGGGGAAAACAAACTTCACAGTTGATATCTGACTATTGGTTTTACCTTCAAAATCACAAGCGGTATGTTACAACACTTGAAAATGAATCAATACAGCATCAGAGGTAAACTGACACAATAAACTATCCTGAAAATAAGAGCACAAATACAATCATATAACTTGCATAGCTAATAACACAATGTAAATTGTAAATTGCCAAAATTTGTGAATTTTGGAATGGTCTGTATACTACAAATTTTTCCCTGAAGCAATTTCTAAATCAATTTCAAGGTTAAGAGTAGATGAGAATATTACTGTCTGTTTGCACAACAGTTGAGAACAGAAAAACAAATGCAAAATTTAATGCATCACTTATTCTTTCTACCTTAATTGGTTCACTTTAGTTGATAGTACAACAGAGACATTTTCTAATAGCTTTTCATAGTGCAGTGATGTCTGGTATGCATGCAGCAAAGGAAGGAAGGCCACGTCTTTTCTTTTTCCCTCTTTCAATCATATATATTCTTTGGATTACCCACACTGTTTTCATGATGGTATATGTATCACCTATAAAACATCTGTGAAGCAGAATATGTGCTAAATATTAGTCAAGGATCGCTTCCTCTCAAAGTGATTATTGATCCACTGCTAAAACAGCTCATAAAAACAACCATTTTTGGAAAAGACTTACATCTTTCTATTCCTACTCTATTACATACTTTAAAGCTATATTTAGTCAAAATTTCAATATTAGCAAATATTTTTTATCTAATTACAAATAACTATGAAATCTAGAAATAAAATCTTAGTGGTACTATTTATATTTCTATATGAAGAAAAGATAATGTCCAGAACTGGTTTTTAGAACTATTAATGAGCCCTGGCATTGTGAAAAAGAGATGGATTAGGTAGATGTAATGAGATATGATTAAAGGGTGTAGGCACTGAAGGGTGTTGGAGAAATTCTTTTCAGAGAGTATAATTAGTCTCTGATAAAAGTACTTGGTAGATGAGATTTTTTTAAGAAGAAAGGTTAAGATAAACACATACCATATGACAAACCTGTTTAATTTCTTTTTTCCTTTGGTTCTTTGCATAATCAATAATCCGTTGAAGTTTTATGCATAAACAACATTTGTTGAATAGTTGATGAAACTTCACGTGACAATTAAAGGGGTTTTAATTGCAATAAAATAGAAGTCAAAGAAAGTGTTGAAAGGTCCTATTGCATTTCAATTATACTTTTCTCTCTTGATTTATGGAACAGATAATAACATGCAACCTTTTTCTGAAACTAAACAAACAAATGAACTTTTTATAATGCAAGCTTTCTTGAAGTTGCTTAGCAACTTTCAGAGCACTTTTTATTAAATTAGAAGCTACTTCTTTAATTTAGGCTTCAAAATAAAAAGCGGACTAAAGAAGTCTACCCCAGATACTTTCATGTAAGTCCTGGATAGAGATGCTGTTTTTGTCTATGTGGTCAATACTTCATACACTGGTAGACTGAAATACCAGGACTTTGGTATTCTACATTTAAGTGTGAACCTTTGGTCTACAACTGAACTTCGAAATATACAAAATGTTATTCCAGTTAGACCACTTCTATGAATGACGAATGAATACAGTAAGTACTTCTTGATCCAGGAGAAAGGTTCACCATTAAGGATCTTTCTAAGTGCACTTACAATCATGAATCTTCATAAGGAATTTGTCGTAAGAATCATGAAAACCATGAAGTGCTGCCCTCAAGCATGTGAGAATTTCTCACAGATGAGCCAGCACATCATGATCTCCAGTCTCTATTTCCAAGAATAACAATTATAGATTCCCTCTTGCTTCCCTCCCCTTATCATATGCTATCATTTCTGTGACTGTTCACTGCAACAGAACAACATTTGGGATTTGAAGCATTACAGTAGTGCTTTTCTACTCATGTTGTCATGAGGAGAAGGCTTAGAAAAAGCCAACATTGCAAGCTCTGATCTGACACACATCTTCCCAACTGTCTCCTCTGATAGCTGATTTGGGCTTATGAACCAAGAGAACCTATCCCAAGCTGCTTCTCTGCTTCTAGTCACTGGAAAAAAAAACTTATTTAACTGTAGCACTACTGAAATTCAAAATATTAAGCCTGAGATCGGCTTTTCCTTCAAAATTACATGTTAATTACACTAGCTCTGTTTCAGGTGTTGCAAAAGTATAAATGAGTCTTTCCCATCCTCAGAAATACTCCAGCTTAAATGGAGTCACATGAGAAGCAGTCTTTCTTCCTCTGTCTGGATACAGGAGCATCCACTGTTTTCTTTACATATTTGCTGTTGAGTACAGCACATGATACTAGTGTTCTTACACGGAAAGGACAGCAGTCCCACTGCTAATGCAAAAATGCTTTTAGACGAAGCAGATGCTAAACCAACAGCTGAGATATTCAAATGTAGTTGTATCCAGTACATAAACCAGTTCCATGTAGGTGTCTAATCCATGTAGAGAATATCTGAAATCCCTACAAGGTACTGAATTTAAGTGACTTGTAGAAGCTGTCCCAAATGACTTTTAAACAAACAAGAGAACAAAAAGCAATAGGCAAGGAATTCCTGTCCCTAGAAAGCCAAAAAAACTCTCCTCACAAGAGGATTATTTTCACGAAGCTACATGCGGCTAATGGGTGCAACACTTTTGTGCTATCTCGTAATGGATTGAGAAATTTAAATGAAATAGATCGAGTCATTTTGCAGATGACTTTAGTAGTTTATACAGATCCTACCAGTCCATTACTAAATACATAAGGAAAACATGACTTGTTACTTCTCCAAACATCAAGAAATATTTTATTTGAACTGAAAGCAGTGTCCCGCTCTAGGTGCTTCAGAGTCGTTCTTAATTAATAGCCCAAAAGAAGACTGAAAAACTCAATTTCTAGTCAGTAATGTGTTACTTCTGAAGTATAATGATAGGAATTTGTAAATCACTTTTGTCAACATTTCTTAATATTTTTTCAGCTTCAAATCAGACGATGATAAAATTTGAAATGAGTACCCCAAGATAATGGGCCTATTTTTATGAAGATGTAAATTCTGAGAAAGTACAAATGGAAGATGTTGTTAGGCCATCCAGTCTCTATTCATAGAAGGACATTATTTTCATTGTCCAATGACACTATTCCATAGTTTTGAGATAATACAATTCAGGTGGAGATGTACAGCAAAAGCCATGACTTCGTCAGGACCTATGTGAAAACAAGGCAACAAGCACTTTTCTGTTTTGCTAGTAAGTTCATAAATATATCAGAATATTCTTAGCCATCATTAATGAACATAGATTCGCATGTTGGAAAATAGAGCCTGCACTCATGACCAGCACTGTTTTCGGTTGTCTCCTGTTTGGGTGTTACAAACTGTGGTCTGTTCCATCTTTTGGGTAGGAACTATGTAGGCTGGAAATCAGTAGTACTGCCCTGCTCTGTGAAACAGCTCTACCTGCCTTTACTGCTGTTAAGATATCTTTTCTCTTTGTTCTCCTTATTTTTCTTGCTGTGACAATAATGGTTCTGTTGCCTATGCTGATGTTGCTCTTCTGCTTGAATCAGGAACACGAACTTGTGACTTTTCCTAGCTATCCACTTTCTTGCAGTTTCTGCAGTTCTCACACTGATGACACAGCCTCCAAAGCAGCAAGCCTTGAAGGCACAGCACAAAAACATCACAAAGGGAAGGAAAGGAGTTTGTGTATAGGTGCTCTACGTTTCTCTGGACACATTTAAGCTAATAGAAATGGTTGCAGTGTTTGAATGACAGAATTTACACTATCTGAAATGAAAGAGATGAGCATCAGGAATGTATTAAAAATTTGACTAAAGAAGAAGATGAGTCCTACCTGGGGAGAAAAATTTGTGAACAAAAACCTATTAGCCTTAAATGCTTTACATATTTCTGCAAAGAGGAGCTGAAATCTATGATTTAATTTCTTTACACTGGAAGATTATGACTAATATTTTCTGCTATAGAATTGCCAGTGTATGGGGTTTAGTGTTCCCTGCAACTGTCATATAGTGTTACATGCCTTTCTTTTTTTTTTTTTTTTTTTCTTTTTTTAATGTGCACTCAAAAGATCTCTCTTCTGGTGCATTTTCACTTTTTTCTTTTTTCTTTTCCTTTTTTTTTTTTTCCCCTCCTTCCCTCTCCCCAAAAAATAAAATTGGTCTTGTGAGTGTCACTCTCTTTCAGGAAGCTCCCTGCAATCTATTGGAGTTTAAGTACACAATGTACTCAGGAAGAAAGTTGTCAGGAATTAGATCAGGCACTGAAAAACAAAAACAAAATGACAAAAAAACTGATCTGAGAAAGTACAAGACATGTATGCAGTTCTTTTGTATCATGGAAATATGTATCCATTCTCCACCAGTGGGGAAGGGAATCTAAATAACTGTTTGAAAAAACAAGGAAAATTACTTCTCACCTCCAGCTTAAAACAATAGTGAGAATAGGCACTCATCATTCTGAGCTGAACCTTTAGGAAAATATTGGTCCCCTTTTCACCTCTCAGGCTGTCAGAAAATTCTTTGGATGTTCTGTTTCAGAAAACCTCACAAATAATGGATAGTTCCTTTCAGAAATTGCCAGTAACACCCCATTCTTCCCAGATTTTCAGAGCTCACAGTAGTGGCTGCACAGATGAAGCCATCACAAGCTAGAGACATCAGCAGCACAGAACACTCTGTTATTTATTTAGACTCTGAAAAAGAGCCTTCTTGCTTATTTTCTTAAAATAATTAAAATGCATCATTTAAGTTTCTATTTGTTCAGGGGAAAAAAAAAAAAAAAGCGTGGGAGCATAAATGTTTTGGCTCTGAGATGACAGTAAATATATCTTCATATCATGTTTTTAATTTACCATCTTAATGTATCCATCCTTCCTAGACCCTTCCCATCCCCCATTAATTCCTGAAATGTTTAAAAGAGCCCTAGAGCCTACAATCTCTCTCTCTCCCCTCTTTGCAGCGGAAGATCAAATGTATTACTTTCCCCCTTTGCATGTCTGATGATGGGATAGAAATATTGCTTCAGCCGAGATTTACGGGCCTGCGTCTACAGTAACACACCGGGGGCGTGTGCCAGAAGCCCCGCTTCAGGAGACGCAGGGGCTTAGCTGGGTGCGGCAGCGGCAAACCCCGTGCTGTGCAAGGAGCAGCAGCTGCTCTGCTCATCTCCCACGGCCTGGGGTCACCCCACACCAATTCGGAGTCCTTTTTCTTTCTTTCTTGTTTTTTAATTGTTTTTCTGGTTTGTTAGTTGGATTTGTTGTTGTTGGGTTTTTTTGGGGTGGGTTTTTTGTTTTGTTTTGGAATTTATTGGTTGGTTTGTTGCTTGGGAAGTGTTTCGTTTGTGTTTGTTTGTTTGTTTGTTTGTTTTTTAATTTGGTTTGGGTTTTGTGGGTTTTTTTGTGTTTTTTTGTGTTTTTTTGTGGGTTTTTTTTGTTTGTTTGTTTTTTTGTTTTTTTTTTAAATCAATTAGAGAGGACGTTATCCCAAATTCCTGCACTGGTAACTGTCTGCACTGGGGAAGGAGTTCCTTGGACTAAATCAGAGCAACATACATATACATGGCCATATACACACAAATTTAAAACTTCCTTCTCTGTGAAAGAGCAGAAATGTCCTTGACGCTGAGCAGAGAAGCCAGCTCGATATTAATTTAAGGAGGGTAACTCCAGCACTGCTGGTGATGTTCATTTGCAATTCCGACACACCGGCTATTGTGTGCAGGGAACTAATCCTGCCTCGCCTTGGAAACAGAGCTTCCACTTAGCTCGCTGTACTCCTCAGATTTCCTTTATAAGGGAGCCGTTGTTTTGCTGGGATTTTATGATTAATAATAATATCACAACGAGACCCAAACGCTCCCGACACGCTCTTGGAGCTTCCCTCCTATCGCACTCCTCCTGGCCTTTTCTTTGCTGAACTTTTGGTCTCCTGCCCCGCTCCTACCACCCATGTTTCCTTTCTTTTCCCTGTTCTCGGCAATGGGCACCGGGTGTCGGTCTCCGAGCGCACAGGGAGAGTTGATTCAGTCGCAGCCATGTGCTGAAGGGGAGCGGCGGGGCCGTGGCTCTGCTGTCCCCCCTATTTCCCGAAGAAGGCAGCGAGGGCTCCGTGCGCTGAGTCCAACGCCCCAAAGCCGTGCTCCCGTGAAACCGACCCGACCCTTCCGCTCCGTCAAGCCAAGGCACGGCAGCATCCCACATTTTCCCAGACAAGGACCCGCAGCCCCGGGCAGCGACAGAGCCCGTTTGGCCGCGAGTTGAGCCGCATTTCAAGCTTTTATTGCCACCGTGGCGATGTAGTGAGCGGGGGAAGGCCGCGGGGTGGAGTACCGAAGCTCGGCAAGGGGAGACGTGAGGCGACGCCAGGCCCTCCGACCCCGGTCCGCGGTTCCGGCACTCCGGCAGCGCCTCGACCTCTGCCCGCGGCCCGGAACGAATGGGCTTCCCGCTCCCGGGGAGGTGACGGACCCTTGTTGCTCTCCAGACAGACACTACTGTTTTTCCTTCCCAGTTCCCACTGCCTTCCCTCCTCCCCCTTCCATTTTTCCTTTTGGTTCTAACGAAAAAAAAAAAAAAGAAAGAAAGAAAAAAAGCGCTCGGTGCCAGCGCGCTGTCCTGTTCTGCCATCCTCCATCACGGAGCCTTGCTCCCGGCCAGGTCCCACTCCGGCTGTCAGGGTTCCCTCAACTCCCACAAATCTCCGATCATAGGCAGAGCATAGTCCAGGCACGGCCCCGGCCCCGTATCTCGGCCATCACAGTGCTCGGGAAAGCCGCTCGGAGACTCGGGCAACATAGGAACAGAGAAAAGGGGTCGCCTCTTAGGGACCCCCCCCCACCCGGGTTCCACACCGAAGGAATCTATCGATTTATGGACACGCTTCTCCAGCCGTGTGAAAAGCCCTGGCCACTTCTCTGCGCGGACTTGTGGCATCGGCCGCCGCCAGCAGTTTCGATGCCAAAGAGCAATTCTGTTGAGATGCTTAAGGGCGCCTGGCGGTAGGCGTACGCTATAGGGAATGCCGCACGGCGGTGGGGAGGGGAAGAACCAGGTCCCAGGGGCAGGATTTCAGCGCTCCTGAGAAAATCACAGTGCATCGCCACATTTTCTTTCTTTCGTTCGTTTTTCTTCAGAAGAAGATAAGGGCATCTGTTTAACTCTTTTATTAGGCGTTGGAAGAGAGGGTGAAGCCTTTTGCTGACGGCTCATGACTCACACGGTCGGTAGCTTTCCGGCTATCGACTGCCGCAGGACGTGTATGCGGCATTTTACAAACCAGCAACGAGGCCCAAAGCCGTGAGTCACAGTGCTCAGCAAGCACCAGGCTCAGTCCCGCGTGTCTGTGTGTTTGTGCTCCCACTGTCAGAGAGCGGGGCTTTATGTTCCTCACATGTTAGATCTGCAATTTCGTGTGGATTCCGACACTCCCTAACGACCCATCCCACGGAGGTGTCTGAAAGCTCTTCGAATGAGCTCCCATCTCTCCCCGGCTCCGAAGTGACGCACCTACCCACGGTGTAGGGTGCATCACTCGAGACAGATTTACAGTTCAGCCCTCCCGGCAGACAGGAGGAGAGATCTGCGTGGAATATAAATTCAAGAATGTAATTCTTTCTCAAACAAATAATCTGCTCCCTTTCAAATATAATTAATGTTTTGATAGTGCATTTCTTGTGAGAGAGAGATACAAAAACAGAGGCAACCTCTTGGATCTCTGTTTGTATATTTGCAACAGGAATTTACAGTACCTATCTTGTGAATGTGACAGATAGAGTGTTTTAAACATTGAGAAGGTTTATTTATTAGCACAACTACAGCAGGAAACTGATAGATCTCTGCTATCCCCCGTGCCCATTTTGCGCGTGTTTTAGTTGCGGAGGAAATGGCACTGCGGTAAGTTGCGGCAGGACGGCACTATTCCTGCGACGGGACAGGGCTGTTTCCCAGTCCTGCCCCACGGGCTGCCAGCGCACCTCTCGTCTTTGTCGTCCGTTCCTCTCTCCCCTCCCCGCTGCTTCCGCGGCCCCTTTCGCCCGTAGGGCAAGAGGAGACACTCGTGGCCCAGGAGCAGCGCATCTCCTCCCGACAGCCGGCCCCGTCCGCACCGGTCCGTGCTTCGGGCCATACTGCCTGAACAAAGCCGCTCTGGGAATGCGCAGGACGTCAGATGCGTGTTAAATACTGAGATATGACCTCATGGCTCATTAGTTATAGATCCGCTACCCAATCCTGCGACTGAGAGATCTTTTTTTCCCTCTCTTTCTGTCTTTCCTTCTCCCTCTTTTCTTTCTAACACTGCTCTCAGAGGAGTGTACCAGAGGTGATTTTGCTGTACTTTGGGACACGAAGTGAACGGTATTCGTTCCTAATGCCCACCTGCGTTGGTAAACTAATTCAGTTTAATTCTACGTTTTAAATCAGAATGTTACAAACACTGGAGATCGGCGTGAAATCAAAGCTGCCTGCATAGTCCTATCCTACGAGTCATGAAGGGCTAGATGGCACTTCCACTGGTACCAAAGATAGATTTCCCATCTGTATCACTGGACACTGCATTGGGTCCTGGTTATGCCTATTGTCCAGGAATTGGTGTGTTTTGGCTTGTCATCTGATGTCACGTAATATTTGAAAATTCGAATATTAAATGGAACCACATTATGGAGAAATTTTGGAAAAACTTCTGAAACGTTCAGGTTTTCAGCTGGGGTGGTCTTGCCCCGTTTCACTTAACATGGTGTTGTCAGAGAACATATCCAAAAATGAGTTTTTCAAGAGAGAAACAAACATGCAGTTGGTTTGAAGGTTTTCAGCAACAATGAATGTAAATAATGCAAGTCACTAAATAACCACCCAATTCCATAGAATTAATCACTTAACTTAAAGGAGTAAGGTTTCCAGTTGCAAAATACTGCCAGGCCCTGTCGTTGTTAAGGCACAGATCTGCCACTTCTTCTGAAGGCAAACTCCAGTTTCTCTCTGGAATGTATAGATTCTACATAGGTTAGCACCAGTCAGTATTAGCTCTCCAAATAGCAGTAAGATAACTTGGAACTGGCACATATAATGTTGCACTCGTTTTAATTTTCTGGTAGGTGTTCTCTGGATTTACCTGGTCTAGAATGTCCTGACATTCTGGCAGACACCTGGGCATTGTGGCAGATAACTCCGTTCAATACACTGTTAGCAGCCTCAGCCACCAAGATCCAATTAATTCGATGTTTGCCTCCAGTGATCTGTGAAAAAACATACGGGCAAGGGAACAAAGAGAGGAAATATTTACCACAGTGATCTGATAATATCTAGGAAAATGTCAAATACCCACATTTAAATTCATTTCTTGAAAACAATACAAAGAGAACAGAAGGAACTTTGGTATCTTTGTGGTGTGCAACTGGTCCCTTTCTTTTTTTCTTTTTTTTTTTTCTTTTTTTTTCTTTTCTTTTTTCTTTCTTTTTTTTTTTTTTTTTCCGCCGAAGGCTGACATAAGGGACGGTCGCACTTACGTTCAGAAAATATTGTTATTTTTCTTAATGGGGAAAATTGGACTCCCGCGACTTAGATCTGTGGTATTTAGAAGTGGGATGGAAATTGGACTGACACCACTTTGCACTTTAACAATCGGATTTCGTCAGGGTACAAGTTGTTTGTTTAACCCGACAGCTCCGTGCACCCCGTCGCACGCTTTTACACACTCATTAAAACGATTATTCACGACCTGTCGAGTGTTTTCTCGTTCATTCACAGGAAAGACTTAGCGCTCTGAGATTCGAGCGCGTACGGTCAGCTTTAGCACGGACCAAGGGGAGAGATTACTTATCTCTGCGATCATCTGATGCGAGGCCGCCTTATCTCTGCAGGTTGCAAAGCAGCAGTTGCTGGAGGGGGAAGGGGGGGGGAATCAGAAACAACTAAACTTGCCGAAAGTACGAGGGAGAAGCCAAGGGCTCTCCGCTGAGCGGCACCGCGGGCCGATCCTGTTCTCACTGCCCAACTTGCACTCCGGACGGCTACGGGAGGCGGTTCCCCCCCGTCCGGCTCACACCGCCCGTACCTCCCGCCGGCGGGACGGTCGCACCAACGCTGCCGAAGCGGAGGAGGGAAAAGGGTGAAGAAACGGAGCCCTCCTCGAAACGGTCGCCACAGAAAATGCCCAGCTCGAGGGGAAAGAGCTAAAATATAGGGCAAAGTGTCATCCTCCTGCGAGCCGGATAGTCCGCAGAGACCGGGGAGATTGCTTTTGAACAGATTTAATCACTAAGCAAACTCAAATATCTCCTTCTTTGGAGAGCTCTTTGGAATGCCGAGCCTTCCTTTTTCTTTTTCTTTTTCTTTTTTAATTTTTTTTCCTGATTCCTATAATCAGATCACCTCCGAATCTTAAATTCCATCTCTAAGAAAAGCTCAGGAGCACCACAATACTGAGTGCCTCGTGGTTACAAAGGCAGACCAGGGCCTGGAGCAAGAAGCGCACACTAGTTCCTGCTCAATCTCTACGGATCCAGAAAAACATTTTTTATTTGGAAAATATCTCAACAGAATGCCTCTTTATTTAAATGAGCCGACCCCGAATACAGGATTTTAATCTGAAACGGGTTCCTAATTGCTCTAAAGGCAAGCACGTATAAGTAATTTGTTAAACTTATTGGATTGCAATAATCCACTATCAGGTTAGCTAAGAATGGATCTGTCAAGTGTGTTTCCCAGCCTAAGCTCTTTCTTTCAAACCAATCTGGTATAATAATTAGCAGACAAAGAAGTCGAAATATATAAGCAAATAGCTCAGGTTCCGCATAAATAAACAGAGTGATCAATTGCGCTGCTCGATTATTGATGAGAAGATCATCGATTTGACTGCTCCAGCCTGCAATCAGAGAGATCTGTATTTAATTATCAGTACTTCTACCTTCACTCATTTAATAACAAAAATAGAGCTCACACAGCCTACCCTTCCGCCTAAATGCAAATGATACTGATGACATAACTGAAGGCAACTTACGCTTCCCAGAAAACAAACAACTTTGCTCACATAGAACAAGCAGCGAGCGGGGGAAGCGGCGCTGCCTCCCCAACGAGTGCCAGGGGACGTTTCAGACGCAGATCGGGCAAAGATACCCATGCATATGTGTTCACACACATATGTGTAGCCGTATAGATATACGGGAAGAGATTCATTGATAAACAGCACTGCGATTTATATTTGCGTAATTCACACTGTTTTCCAACAGACCCCTGCGAGCGAGCACACTCAATTTGCTAACAAAAAACGCACTGGTACTGTTCCTGACCGTCGCGATTCTCTCCTCCACATGTGCGATTTAGACACCCAGAAGGAGATTTCTTTATCACTGGAATGTTTGGAAAATCACCACCTATGAGCTGTGGCGTGATAAAATTTGTGGTCAAGTGATGTGCGTTTAACAGCTTGAATAATGGGTCCCAGCTTCCTTTCCTTGGGATCTGTGGAGAGCCCGATCCCACGGCCCCGTGGGGGCCACATCCGTGCGGGGCTGACTGCGCTCTGTGTGCGCGGATCACGGAACGGGGGAAAACTGAAATGCTCGTAGAGCAGCACCGGGATTTTTGTTTTAAAAAAGCAGTCCGGGAACCGATGAATATTGCCCGTGCTTACGACTCAGTGGTAACACAGCCTTCGGGAAAAGGCAGTTTATTTTTATTCTAAAAATAAAGTTTTGCTTATTTTTGTGAGAACGCAACTACCTTGTTTTATTCCTCCTTTTTAGACTGTCTGCCACGGTAGCGAAAGAATGCCGCTGTTTTATTCCTAGATAGGCGGACTTCGCGAAGATCTGTTGGCAGCTCTCTGTCTGCTCTCGGATGCGCTGAATTTATCAGAGTATCTCATCCTAAATGCTTCCAGCCAGCTGGGTTCTGGGTGGGAGCCGGGCGAGGAGGGGCGGAGAGAGGCTGCGAACCCTAAAGAACTGCGCGGGGCGACGGCTTCAACCGGAGGGACCTCGAGACCCGGGGGAGGCCCCGGCGGAGCCCGTCCCGGAGGCTGCGGCTCTTTCCACGTGCCTCCCTGTGAGAGATTCCCTTGCAAAAGCGATTAGGGAGGGTTCTGCATTCTCCTCCGCGGAAATAGACCCCAGAGAACCTGGGCTGTTTCGGCTTGAGGGCAGGAAGTTGAGGGTTGTTAGGCTTTTTCTGTTGGTTTTTTTTTTTTTTTGGGGGGGGGGGGGGGGAAGGGAAGCGGAGGAGGTTGTTTCATTTAGCCCTGGAGCTCGGAATTGAGCGTCTCCGTGCAGGAGACTCTCATCCCGGATTGCAGCTCAGGCAGATGCCCACGGGCGGCTGGATGGGAGCGATGCTCACCCCGGCGCGTGGTGGCAATGGCTGCTCTCAGAGCTACCCTCGCTGAGGCTCTCCCAGATCATAGACACTCGGAAGGTTCCTCACAGACTGTGCTCTGCCACAGAAACTCCGTGTCCATTCCCTAAGTGGGAAGAGAAAATCCTCTTGTCCCTAGTGTAATTCGCGAGCCTGGGGCTATGGTCTGCTACATAACGCTGGAGATGAAGTTGATGTGTTTATCTGATCTATTCATTTATCTATCTATTTATTTATTTATGTTGGAGAGTTGTTTTATTTCCTTTGTTTTGGGGTGTTGGGATTTGGGGGCTTGAGTTGATTTAGGATTTTTTTTTTCTGTTTCAGATGTTTTATTTTGGCCCAGTGGGTTTCCCTACACTGTTTCTGGATGGAAACATTCTGGATCAGGTCACGGGAAAAGGATTTAACTGCATTTCCCTCCCGCACCATCTCTCTGCAGCTCCCACGACGCATGAGCTAAGGACACTTCCCACCGTTCCTCCTTCCCGAAGCGGAAGGAGCCCAACTCCCTCACAGCCCAACACCGCCCGCACAGCGCAGTTCTCTCTGCGGGCAGCGGGTGCAGCGCAAGGCCCCGCGCACCGCTACGCGGCGGCCCGGCTCCGCGGTTCCCCGGCGGCGACCGCAGCGGGGCCTGGCGCGGCGCTCTCCCGCTATGCAAGAGCGCCCCCAGCCGCGGGCCCGCAGCGCCGCACAGCCCCTCCCCCGGCCCTCAGCGCCCGCAGCCGCGCTGGGTCGACGGCCACGGGGCCCCGCTGTCCCCGCGGCGCGGCGCGGGCCGTGGGATGCAAACGGAGCCCTGCGGGAACTGTGGGGCTGAGTGCACGCCCTGGGCTCTGTGAAGTTGCGTACGCTGACTGCCCGTAGTTAATCGGGAAAGGAGCAGGGGAGGTAAAATCCTTCACCGAGGGGGCCGAGGGGGTAGACAAAGCTCTGTCGGGCCAACGAAGCAGAGGCAAGCGGGGACAGGTGGGGACAAGGGGAACACGGAGGGCCTCGTCAGCGCGGACACATCGGTGACTTAAAGCCATGAGTCCAACTTCTGTGTCTGTCCCGAGATATCGGTCAGCTTGCGAAATACCCTCAGAGCAGCAGAGGGAATTCGGGCAGATAAAGCCGCGACCCCTCAGAGGTTTCCGGGCCCAGCGCCGGTCCCAGGGCTGTCGCGGCGCTCCGCAGGCGAACCTGCGCCCAAAGGGGCGGCTCTGTGCGCGCCGTCCCACGGGGCCCTCCCGGCACTTCTGGCATTCCCGAAACTATTCGCACAACGCCCGCAAGGTGAAGAAAGCCCACCGCTTTTTCTCTAACGATGTGTTCCCATCCCAACCAAGCCATTCCTTCTGGAGCCCGCCCGGTCCGCGTATCGCCCACCCCTCTCTCCACGCAGAGCGCGCACCGAGCGCGACTCGGGCCCGGCGCTACGAGCGGAAATCCGCACTCACCGCAGCCGACGGAGCGCTCTTCCCCGAGCCTCCCGCATCTTCTCCGACGGCTCCGAGAGCTGACGCAGCCCCGCTCCGGGCGGGTGGTGGTTCCTCCGGCGTCGGTGCGAGCGGAGCAGCGACAATAAAGCGTTAATAAAGGAACTAAAACCTGGAGAGAGAGCGGGAGAACTGCTAAAGCGGCGAAGAAAGTTCCAACTTACCGATGGGAGCGAGGGGGAGGGGAGGCGGGGGGAGGAAACGCTTCGAAGAGGGACCAAAAAGAAAAGAAAAGAAAAAAAAATCCTGGCGTTAGACACAAGCTTTGCGGTGTGAGAGGTACTCAGGAACCCTGTCCGAGGACGAGAACGGGGGGCAGCGCCGTTCCGCCACCTCCCGGTTTCCCGAGCCCAGGGGGAAGCGGGGCCACACAGAGCGGTGCGGGCGGGCGGCGGCGGTGGGGTCCCGGCTGCGGAGCGCTGCGCCGAGGGCAGGTTCTCCGGTGAGGCAGCAGCGTGCGGGAACTCCGCCCTCTGGGCACAGCCGCACAGCCCAGCGAGCAGCCGCAGCCAGCCCCGAGCCCGCTGCTGCTGCTCTTCACCTTCACCTCCCGCTCCCCCGCTCCCGCCACGCCTGACCCCGTCACCCAGGCGCTGCGCTGGGCGGGGGGCGGGGGGCGGCACGGGGAAGTGTGGGGCAAAGCCCGCCGAGGGGTGCTGCGGGGTGCGCGGGTGTGCGTGTGCGCATCCCCAGTTGTCTATCGCCCTCCTTGAGTTCTGCACTGTGCAATAGGTACGTGTCTGCACCTTCCCTGGGACTGCTGTGCTATTGAGAGCTACGCAGTATATCCTAAATGGCGGCGCAGATTTCTCAGTGAGCTTTCAGAAGGGAAAATATCAGCAATTAAAAAATAGAAAATATTTTTTTTAGAAGTTATCATTTATCAGTGCACTTTTTCAAGCAGAACTCCGGTATGTTCAGGCCAAACGCAACTGGGTTCAGTGGGAGTTTTGCCTGAGTGCTGCTGCAGAGTCCATGTTAACACGAGCGATGCGGAGGTGTACACCTGAGCCTCAGCTCCTGCCCAAAAACCCTGAGGAGTATCTGAAGCAGTTCTAAAGGGCGCGGTGACGTCCCCTCTACAACTCTTCTTCCTCTTTTTTTTTTTCCTTTTTTTTTTTTTTTTCCCCAAGTACAGAATTAAATTAAAAAAGAATTACTCCCTCAAACAGTGGTTTTGTGCCACTTAAGGCAGAATATATTATATACATACACTCTTCGATTTTTTGAGAACGCTTTCATAAGATAACGGATACTATTTTACTGAAACTTTTTTTTTTTTTTTTTTTTTTTTGTCTGTCAAAAAAATAGTCGGCAAAATACCCTATTTTGGATTCGAGATATAATTTATTATCTCTCACGCGTCTGCGAACACAATCTTAAAACTGTAATTGCAGGTTTCTTGATGAGCAGTTTTCTTCTGCTACGGTCTATGCAAGCAAAGTTAATCGCCTCAACCACCATCTTGAGGAATAAAAACAGATCTAGAGTCCACACAGACCAAATGGCACAAATAGGGAAACGGGGAGAAACACTGCAACGCTCTGCAAAGCACATCACAAAAATCCTGAGAGCTTTGCCCGAGGGTTTGGCACATAACGCCCCATGGAAATGAGGATCAGATAACAGAATCTTTGCTAGATATGAAATGAAATGAAATAATATAAAATAAAATAAAATAAAATAAAATAAAATAAAATAAAATAAAATAAAATAAACCTCACATTCTCTACCAAAAGATTCTGCATAAAGAAGAACCCCAAAGACACTCAGCTAACAAAAGAGTTTCTATGCCTGGAAACAGGCAAAGGTGAAGGCGTATTTTGGGCCTTAGCGGCGCTGCTACACCCCGTGACAACCTCAGCATTTTTTCCTCCCGAAGACGGTCTCAGTGCTGACCGTACGTGCACAGAGACGTGCATACATTTCAGCCCCGGCACCAGCCCTTCCCCCGTACATGGGAGGGAGGGAGAGGTGCACCTGAAGATCTCGGCAGCACTCGGCTGCGCTAAACCCAGCGCAGAGCGCTCAGAGCCCACTGAGATGAACTCTGCGGAGCCATCCACTGAAGTCCCCTTCCTGGGAGTTATTATGCATCACGCTTATCTAATTAATGCTATTATCCAGCCCCAAACTGCCATAGCTCTGAGATTGTGCCTTCCTCCAACCACACTCTTCTTGTCCCCTTTTTAGCACACTCTCAGCAGATTTTTTTACACTGCAATCTAAATAATACTTTAAGTATGTGCTATTGAGTTACCTGCAGTATACAACCGATTGGAAGTAGTAAATAATAAATCATTCTCTTTGTCAGCTGCAGCAGATGCCATCCTTTTAATTTGCTTAGGCACAAAAGTACAGAGCGAGGTCCCGAGGCTCCAGGAGTTTCAATCACACCTATTTCACTGTATTATTTCTGATGGCCTCGTTGCAAAGCAGGCTTTTTTTTCTTTCTTTTTTTTTTTTTTTTCCAGTTTTTGCGATCTCCCCTTTTAGTGACAATGGAGGGAAGGCCGGGGGGAAGGGCTCTTCCAAGTGGAGGTATCACCTTTTCCTCCCCAAACAAAGCGGCCCTTCTCTCGCGGCGGTGATTAATTTGGAATTGCAGAGGTGAGAGTGGATCAGAGGATATCAGAATTTTCTCCGCGATTCTCCACACAGCGCGGGGCCGGGCATCCCAGCTCCCAGCAGAGTCCTTCGCTCCTCTCCCTTCCATGCACATTTGCCTGCATCTGTTTATTCATCACCTATTTTATTCATCTTCTTCCTCCCCTTATTCTTTTAAATATTCTCATTGCGAGAATTCAGATTTCCTATTGCTTCTTCATTCACCCTCAGATTTTTTTTCCCCCTTTTTTCTTTCTCATTCCTGCCTCCCTCAGCTCAGCTCTTTCAAGTGCCCGCGTTACCATCTCCGAGCCCCGCATTATTTCCCGGGGCCCATTGTAGTGTCTGCCGCTCAGTCTTACGAGCCCAGAGCTGCCCCAACACCGCAAATGAACAGCTCCGTTCTCCGCTGCGGGAGCCAATTAGCTGCTAAACCTTCTGCACAACTTTTCTAATTATTTTCAACAGTTATGGCTTTCATAGGGCTCCCTAAACTGACCAAGAAAGGATTAAATACTCCTTAAAATCAGTCATCACGTTGCCTCCTAAAATTAATGGATTGGTTTTCTGTACTCGGGTTAGTTTGCTCGGATTTGTGCCAGCACTGTCCTCAGCAGGGATAGTGCAAAAGCAGGCCAGTCCTGAACTTTGTATTTGAACATATCCACACTTCCTCCCCCTCCCCCCCCCCACTACATTTCAATCCCTGCCCCAGCACCGCATCCTGCAGGCCCCCATCTGGCTCAACACGGCCCGCCCGGCCCGGCCCGATGGCTCACTCCTGCCCGGCCACTGGCAGACGCGGGTCAGGGGCGGAGGAGGTGGCTCGAGCTCCCCATACAATCCTGTGCAAAACGTCCAGCCCAAGGTTAGCAGCATTGAAAGTCTGTAAGTACAGAGCACAGACACTTCCGGAACTGCGGAGCTTTCAGATAAGGATTGCATTTAATACACGTACGCAGCATAGCTTGCCAAATTTGATCAAGTCATTATAGGAAAGCTAATATGTATATGTATATATACACACATTCATAGTTCATATAGCTTCACTTATCATACAGTCGGAATAACGCCTTTCGGATGGATAATTCTTTCAGATCATACCAAAGATTGCAAAAAAAAAAAAAAAAAAAACCAAAAACAAAAACAAAAAACCAACCAAACAAAAAAAAAACCATGTTCTTAAGAAATAAACCATGTACCTGTACTTTTTCCTAGCGCGTTACATATATATGTATGAATATATATGTACATATCTACATACATTCGCAGTGTTAAGCGCGCTCAGTGTCAGACCGCTCAGCACGACCCCCGCCTTGCACTGCCATGCTCAGGCCCTGCACCTCGCGTGGGACCATGGGGTATCGCTAAAACCCGCTCCTTTCTGTCCCCAAACATTGTGGTTAAACACGAGGTGATGTGGGGGTTGGAGAAGGAGCCTGTGAAAAATGGAGGGCCGCTGGGCTAGGCAGCGTGCTGACCTCCCCGTAACTTTAAAGCCTCAGGAATTTTAATTTTAGTTAATAAAAGAGACAAAAAAAACTATCAAGTATATATGAATTTAGCCTATTTTTTTTTTTTTATTTCTGTGTGTTCATAGTAAACATTTTTGTAAGTGACAAACACGGGCATATGACCACAGTATCACAATCAAGAAATTTTAAGACAACATTAACAATCACTCAAATTTATGCGGCATTTGCGCAACACAGGTTACATATTTGCAAGGTTTACCTATAAGTACAATAGGTATTAACATTTCACTACATTTAGAAAAAAAAAAATAAAGGTGACCTGTTAGTGACCACATACATCAAAATATACACAACACAAACTGAAGGCAATCAGTAATTTTGTCCCCTTCGGAATCATTGGAACGGGCAGTGCTGCGAACTGAAAGAATGCGGCTGTTTTTAAATTATTCCGTACACTGAGTGCATTTTCTAAAACCCAATCTTTGGTCTAAAAGTAAACAAACAAACAAACAGGAAAAATAATAATAATAAAAAAAAATAAAAAAGAAGAAGAAGAAGAAGAATGAGAAGAAGAAATAATAATAATTAAAAAAAAAAAATAAAAGTAGTTAGGTAAAGAAAAAGATAAAATTATAAATGGCCAAAACATAGTTTTTGGGCATCTCTCAGTATGAATCTGCTTAAATACAAATTACACTTTCTTTTTTATAGTTTTCATAAATCTAGTGGCTTTTTTCAAGGTCTGCACCCACCGACATATCCATGATAACTTATAATACTGCAAACATGGAGAATCTGGCGGCTTTAGAGATGGACTTTTCATGTTAGAATAGGAATCGCGAAAGCAGTCACTATTAGATACACATTCTACTAGAAATTTGTCTTCCAAACTCCATAGTCTACAATGTAATCTCCCCACATTGCACCTCGCTGACACTCCTTACCCTGGTGGCATAATAAACAACCCTAAAGACTGAACAAACGTACAGAAAATGGGGGACTTAATAAAAAATACCTGGGCTTTTTTGTTTTTCATTTTTTTCTTTTTTTTCTTTTTTTCCTCTTTTCAATCATCATTTACAACGCGAACGTGTGTAAAATGTTCACTTACAGTCTGATCCCATGGACGTTAATGTATTAAAGGGTTGGAAGAAGACCCCTGATTTTGATGTGTGAAATAATCGGAGAGTCCTCCGGACAGTCCCGTCGTGAAACTCGGCAAAGAGGGTCTTAGGGACTCGCACGGCAGGGTGGAGGGTGCCTGCGGCGATGTGGACGAAGAGGCGGCCCTGGCCGTCATCGAAGTGCTGCTCTGAGAAGTCATTGAGGGGTGAGGGACGTGGGGGAAAAAGTAACTCGTCTGTCCCGCCAGGAGGTTCACGGAGCAGGGGTTTAGGGAGTAGGTGCCGGAGCAGGGGACAGACAAGCCACACGGCACCGAGGCGGCCAGGGCGGCGGCCGTGAGGTGGTGAGTGGCGTAGGGGATCTCCCCGTTGACGAGTCTATCGACGCTCAACCCGTTGGACGTGGAAAAGGAGTGATTGTTCCCCAAGGAGTTCTGAGTCAACACCGAGCTGTAGGGCATGGGGTGGCTGGGGTAGGCGGACGCAGTCCCGTTGTAGCTCAGCGTGCTGCTGGCCCGCGGGTGGTGCAGGGACAGAAAGGGGGACATGGGCCAGTAGAGGGACCCCGCCCGGTCCATGAAGGTGAGGCCGGTGGAGGTGAGGCGGGCGCCGCGCTTGAAGGCCAGCTTGGCCCGCGAAGTGGTGGAGCGCCGGCGCAGCTTGCCGGTGGTGCCTCCGATGAAGACGTCGTCGCTGGACGGGTCCAGCATCCAGTAGTTCCCTTTGCCCGGGTCGTCGTAGTGGCGGGGCACCTTGACGAAGCACTTATTCAGAGAGAGGTTGTGGCGGATGGAGTTCTGCCAGCCCTGCTTGTTCTCCCGGTAGTATGGGAAGTTCTTCATGATGAACTCGTAGATGCCGTTGAGCGTCAGGCGCTTCTCGGGGCTCTGCCGGATAGCCATCATGATGAGTGCGTTGTAGCTGAACGGTGGCTTCTCGTACTTGCCGTTCTTCTTCTCTCCCTCCTTGCCGCCCTCCCCGTCCTTGCCCCCCTCGGCCGCCCCCTTCTTCTCCTCGGCCGCCTTCTCCTTCTCCTCCAGCTCCGCCGCCGCCGAGCCCGCCTCGCCCTTCCCCGCCAGCGCCTCGGCCTTGGCCGCCTCCAGGGCGCCGGCGGCGGGCGGCGGCAGCAGCAACGGCGCCTTCTCCTCGTCCTCGTCTTCGGCCGCGGCGGCGCGCTGGGGCTGTTGCGGCGGCGGCGGGTGGTGGTGGTGGTGGTGGTGGTGGTGGTGCGGATGGTGGCTGTTGTGGTGGCTGTGGCCGCTGTGGTTGTCGCTCTGCACGGCTTCGGGCACCAGGCTGTTGATGCTGAAAGAGGACTTGGGCAGCATTTTCACTTCCTTCCTATCTCCCATGTCCAACATCACACGCTGCGCCGAGGGGGCGGCTGGCGGCGGCCGGGGCCGGGCGGGTGGGGGCCGGGCGGGCGGCGGCACCACCGGCGGCGGCGGCGGCGCGGCGGGAGCGCAGCGTCAGGCGCTGGCACGGCATGTAGCACGGGCGGGGGACGGCGGCAGCGGTCACCGAGCGGAGAGAGCCGGAACGAAGGGGAAAAAAGAGGAGGAAAAAGGAGTAAAAGAGCCCTCTAAAAACCAAACAACAACAACAACAAAAAACCAACACCGCACGCACACGCATACAAAAAAAAAAATAAAAAAATAAAAAGCTACTTCATGGTGCCGGTTCCCCCGGTAAACCGGTATAGGGGGGAGGACGCGCCGCGGGTCGGAGAGGAGCCGGCTATACGGAGCGCCCCGGCCGCAATTAATTTCAGAGCTGCAGACACGCACCGTGGCTGTAAAAAATTTTTTGGTTTAACCTTTCCCACCGGGCGCCCAATCAGAGGCGGCGGCGTGCCGGAGCGTCCTGCCTCCCGCCGGCCAATGGCTGCGCGCCGCCACGCCCACACCCCCCCGAGGCCACGCCCCTCTCCGCCGCGGCTCCCGCGGCGCAGGGATACCGGTGCGGGGCGCATCACCGGCCGTGCCCCTCCGCGCAACGGCACTAATCCCCCCGTGCCCAACCAACGGCGCTTGGCTCCGGGGTTCCGCTCGGTAACTCCTCCGGTGGAGCAAAGTTGCCCCGTCCCTCCGTGCCACCGGCGCAGGAGGAGGACGGGGGCTGGGGGGGCGCGAAATCCGCGCGGTGCCGGAGCGGAGGTACTACTTGGCGGATCCCGACGGCGCCCGTCGGCAGTGTGTTCCCGGGCCCCGCCGCGCTGTTGTTATTTATTTAACCAACGGGGAGCAACGAAACTCAGCCGGAGGGGTCGGGACGGCGGGGCAGGAGCTGCAGCCGGGGCCGGGCGGGGGCCGTGCGGTGGAAGGGCTCGGGCCCGATGCGGCGGCGGCAGCGCCGGGCGGGTAGAGGCCTCTGGCCGAGGCCTGCGGAGCAGCAGCACCGCCGAACGAATTAAGCGCCCCCGCACCACCCCGAGTCCCGCGGGCTCCGGCGCAGCGCCCCGTGCAGAGCCTCCGTCGGCCCCGGCGGGGCTCAGTGTGGGCCGCGGGAAAGGGAACGGAGGCTCCGTTCCGGTGGTAGCGTTGGTCAGGGGCTCGCGGAGCGGCTTCGGCGCTGCTCGATCGCATCACGGCGTTACCGCTGTGAGTACGGGCAGAAATGAGAATCGGCCCCGAAACAAAGCGAGATGAGCCCCGCGGCTTCCTCGCGCTGAAAGGAGAAGGGGAAATGTGAGTGATAGAGTATCGGTCACGTTTAAAATGAACGCTGTGCAACACAACGTACAGCCAGTGCCTGTCGCTGCGTTCAACTACCCAAAGTTTACGTTTGTCCCGCTGGTGAAACGGTTCCGTTGAAATGACACCCGCAGCCCTGCCCCAGCAGCGTGTCCCGGGAAACCCAGTGCAGATTCCAGTGCAACCACCACGGCTCTGCCTTTTCTGTATGCGTTTGTGGGTATGTGCGTGTGTGCGAGAGAGCGGCTGTGAGAAAGAGAGTAAATCCCCACAACAATTGCCGTGGATGGGCAATAAACAATTGCAGTTGGGCATGGCACGAACTATGTGCGTTGGATTAACCTCGCTTGACCTCACCACAATTGTATTTATTTATCCAATTCCGTAACAGGTTGCTACTGACCGAAAAGAAGTAGAAGTCAATGATCAACTCCCTTCGTTTTGTTTTTGTTTTTTCTTTTTTAGAAATGCTGTTGTTTTAAAAAAAGAAATCATGACAATTTGTATTTATTTCCTCGCACAACCCTGAAGCCAATAGATGGGAACTCCTGAGGAAGAGCGCAGTGTGGAGGATGTGACTGAGCTCTGCAGTGCTAGGGGTAAGAGGAAAGGTAAGCTCTGTGCATATTGTTATGGTTCTGATCGGCATTAACCAATATATGTCAGTGCGGTGCAGTAAGATCCCATCGGGGTGGCTGGGCCCTGTGCGTTTTCCTACTCGGTCTAGCATGTAATGATTCGGTGTAACCGGATTCTTGAGAAAGGACAGGTTACGTAAACATTTACTGCTGTGGAGTAACTATACTATTTGTACTCTGATATGCAGGAAGGAAAGTGTTGATTAACACAGAAGAAAAAAAAAAAAAGCGAAATTAGCTGATTGCATGCTCATAAGTGCAAGCTGTCATTGAACTGCTTTTAAAATAGACACAGCTGGGTGTTTGTGTTGAAAAATTTCTTGTGTTTTTGCTAATACTGAAATAAGCATGATTTTGTATACCAAACATTTTCAGATCATTAAAATTTGTAATCTGCGCTGGTTTTAAACACAAAGAAAAGAAACGGATTCATTTCGCTGTAAAATTTGCTGATATTATATTAACTCAATCAGGTCTGTACAAACGGGGTATTGTGCCTTATCAAATCCCTTTGATCCATTTAATACACAAAGTGCCAAACGTGTGTATTGTTTGTTAACATTGAGCGTTTTATTCAAATCCCAGCTCTGCAGCGAACCGGAGGAGCTCTCGTTTAATGTAACACTGACATCGCCTGCTGAAATTTTAATGCTCTGAGGTGTTCCTTAGGTCAAAGCTGAGTCTGCTTAGCACTGCATTCAGGGATGAGAACATAGCAGAGAAGGAAAGAAAACCTTCGTCCTTTTGCATTTCTGAGCAAAGGTCCAATACGGACAGCAATGTGTTTTTACAGCGTTTGATGATCTAGGCTTAATATTCGGTCATATATCACGGCAGCAGAATAAAGTACTGTGCAGAAATTTAGGATTTAATGATGTATTTTTTTTTAGCGCCATGGATATACAGTTCTACCAAAAAAGGTAATGTTGTGTTCAATATGTAGTGCGTATTGTTCCAAGTCCGTGAGATTAATTCACTGTTTATAGGACAGAAAAGGATATGTAGGAAAAGCACGTCAATTATTTCTACTGGACTTTCGAGTCTGATTTTTCTTTCTTTTTTTTTTTTTTTTTTCTTTTTTTTTCTTTTTTTTCTTTTTTTAATTAAAAAAACCTCCTGAAAATTCTCCATGTAGAAAAGCGGGACTATTGGCTTTGGACAGTCGAGGTCCTGCTCTAACGCCAGTTCTTCTGTTAGCTCTGACCTGACTGCAACTCCCGGCCACTTCAGCAGTAGCTCTGTATATGGTGTCCCTGAATAAGTGACTGGTTTGACCCTCTCGGCTCCGTCTGCACTCGAATTCCTGTAAGAGGGTCCAGAAATTTAGCACTTTCTAGCATGAAAATTTTGGTGGAGTGCCTGGCGAAACAGCTTGGGCAGAGAAGGGAATGCACGGCCCCAGCCCGGCGGGGCACGGCCAGTGCGAGGAGGGGCAGCTCTGTGCTCCCCACCCTCAGGGACCCGTGGCGCTATGGGGCCGAGAGAGTCCTGCTCCGGGGTGAGGGTGGGGACCCCCGGCTCAAGTGCTATCCAAGGAGTTGCCGTGCGGTTCGAATACAGATTCTGGATACAACTCTTACTGATAACGTTTCACCGCAGATTCTTCCCTGCATGTTTTTTAAAATTAAAGGCCGAAGGAAAAGTGTACCACTGTCAACTCGATGGATGCAGATATGCTGTGGGCCCCCCCACCCCCCGCGGCTCCAGCCTCCAGTCCCCTTCACACGAATACAGCGGCTCTGCACTCCCAGGCTCTTCCAAGGGGTTAAGCTGCTAAAATGTCCTGACAGCTTAAGGAATGAATGAGGGTTTTTTCAGCCATGAAGAAAGAGTATTTAATAACCACGCTTCGATGGCATCATGTGTCCACGAAACGAGTCGGGACACCTTAGATTAACAGCCTCTAATATCACGTTGGGTACAGTAAATGCCTGGATGTGCGCGTTTATAACTCTATCCCCCAGATTCTAAGCTTGTCTTATTTATTCCAGGTTACCTGGGCAATTAAGGTAAGAGCAGCTCAGCAGACAGCGATATCCCGCTGCTCAGGCAGGGCGAGTGGGGTCGGAACGCAGCGCTAACAAAGGCGAGAGGTGGTCATACAGATTGAAGAGGGGTGAATGGGACTGAAGGTGAAGGAATGAATGGAAGCAAAGAGAGAGAGGAAGAAGTATTCAGCGGTCCACCCTTACATCCGCGTTTGTATATTTAAGTTTAGGTGTCTGTCTCTAACCGACTTTCAGTTAATCCCTAACAGCTGGTCGTGGTGCTAACGTTTAGTGATTAGAAGGTACTCTATTTAGCATGCTGTATCCTTCTTGCCTGGGTTTTGGTTACAGGTTATACGATTAGCATTGCGAGAACAGTAGTGAACTAAACTTCCCAGTGAGAGGTCTTCACACCAGGGAAGTGTTACTTTGCGGCAGCAGCCCTGCCTCGTCAGTCATTAGGAAGCTGCAGGTTGTCAGAGCCTTCTCTTGCGCGCACACACGCGCAGACACACACGCGCACACACACAAAACCACAGCACTAAAACTAAATTAAGAAGCCGATGATTAAGACAAGCGTCTACGAGGCCTGTCATTTCAGCATCCTTCCATCATAACATTATGGCACCGAGAAATTTGCTTTAAAACCCTGGAAAAAATGTCTATGGGAGAGCCTGGTATTTGAGATAGCGTAAATGTTAACATCGAGTGTAGGCTGGGAGCTGCCGCGGATGCAAGATGGTATTCCACTGAGGACACGGGTGCTGCAGGGACCTCTGGGCTGTCCGCGCACTCGGGTGAGTATCGCTCCATTCTATTGAAGCAGGTATGCAGGCACTGCGCGAATCGAAGTGGACCGCGTTTGAAATCCGCAGCTCCGTTCCTTGCGGAGACTTCGGGGAACTCCCCCTAAAGATAGATCTATAATGAAAAGTCCCTGCCGGATGACTAATGGTTATTGGCACTCGGTGCCCCTTTAAGGAGAGCGGCACATATTGTGCAGAAGACCTTGCCAGCACCCTTTAAATACAAACATTTTAAGCCCCCCTCCTATGCATCCCCACCCCTGTTGTTTTCGGGCTCGTTGTGTTGTAGCTCCTCTTCTCCCCCCTCCTTTAAGCTCTCTCGTCTTCCCTCCCCCACCCCATTCAGAACTAATTGCTCAGTTGCTGAAATGTTTCAAGAAGAGCTAAATTTCCCCATCCGATGATCTTTTGAGAAGCGGCACTGTACCATAAAGACCAGCCAGCGGGGTACTGCTGGAGGAGAGGTAGCGTTCACACAGTGACGCTCGGCACTAGGTGTAAAGAGTCCCCTCACGCTGAACTTCAAGAGGTGTCTCGCACGGGCAGGGTTTGGAACAACGAGGAAATGGGAAGCGATTGCTCTAGGGGACAGAAACCTTCGGTGGTGCCGTAAGCGCCGGGACAGAACGGTGACAGAAGGGGACCCCGGGAGCATCGCAGTGCGCCTTTCCTCCTGCGGCTGCAGAGGGTGGGAAGGGATGAATTTATTCGCCGTTGTTACAAGCGAAAGGTTTTATTTATTTATTCCTGTATCTTTAGAATCCCATCCATGGAAAGCCTATCTGTAGACGTCGAGCTTCCGTTACAATTTGTCTGTTCTTTTGCCACTGCCAGATTTTTTCAAAACAGAACGTTCTGACACTCGCTGCCAATCCGAAGGCTCGGAGGTGCTTTTTTTGCAGAACCCGAGGTGTCTCCCTTCTGTTACACAGCGGTGTGTTTGAGTGTCACCTCCGTCTGTGTAATGCGTATCCTCGCGAAACAAACAAACAAAAAAACCCGCTAAGGGTCAGAATGGAAATTAAAATATCCCTGAAGAATTACTCACAGAGCTATGATGATAATAAAATGTAGGGGGCAATGGGCCACTTAAAAGTCTTATATGGTTCTCGGGGTTTCAATACATCATTTTATTTTCTTCTGTTTGTTGGTAAAATATTCTTGGCCAATGTCGTGCTTTTTATTTATTTTATTTATTTTTTTATTTTGTCGGAGTTTTGTGGTTGAATTCAAGAATCGGGAAAAATTAGCAGGGTTTTGGTAGACTTGGAGCTGCTCTTTGACTCCCAGAATATTTTAGTAGTACCCCTCTAAAGCCCCTTAGCCTCTTATAAACGTAATATTGAGCAAACGATACACGTATCTGGGGCTGCAGTTTTTTGTAAAGATAAAAAAGACGATTTCCTCCCGCCCTCCTCCCTTTCTCCCCAACCCTGCCCCCCCTCCCCCAGCACAGAGCCAGACCCGTCCCTCACCAGGCATTATTCCCCAGGCGCTCGGAGCAGCCAGCGAGCATACGCCCACCCACCCTACCTGGCCTCCCCGCTCCATGCATCCATCGCAACCCTCGGCTTAGCGGGATCCAGCTCGACGCGATGAGCCGCGGGTCTCATTTTTAGGGCCCACAAAAGCACGACGTCCTCCCCTCTCCCCGCCATACCCCCCTGGATCCCCCGGGTAACCACAGCAAAACGCTGGAGGTAGCACAAAAGCCATACACAACTGAACCCCCGCGTAGGCAAGGCGCCTTATGAGCCCCGGAGTAAAACCACTTTTCACTTTTTCCGCGCCCGGGGCTCATGCGGGAGGAGGTGGTGCGCGGCGCGGAGTTGTGCGCGGGTGCGGAGCTGAGCTCGGTGCGGGACCCGCGGTCGGGACGGGCGAGGGGCGAACGTCGCTGTTTCCGCAGTGCCCCGGTCGCAGGGGACGGCTCTCGCTGTGGGGTGTTCTGAGCACTTTATATTGGCGGGGTGGTCTCCATGTTTTCTTTTTTCTTTCTTTCGCGGAGGGAGGGGAGAGAGATGGTAAGGGGCTTGTTGGATGATTATAACCGCTACCACTCATAAATAAGTTTCTTGGGGAAGGACTGATAGCGTACCCTTGATAACTGTGGGTGTGTTCATACATTATTTTCATATGATATGTCTTTTAGACAGAGCTTGTTTTCCTCCTCCCTCTCTCCCCAGCCCACCCTCCACCCCCCGCTTTTTTTTTTTTTTTTTTTCTGGAGTTTGTTTCGCTTTTAAAGCAGCAGCACAAACAAACAAACACACTAAACCGACTGGCAACAAGTTAAATCTCGTCCGCGTCCCTCCCACCGCGCGCGGACCGTGCCTCGCTACAGCCTGGGGTGGTGGTTTTGCCTCAGCAGTAATCTGACCGAGAAGCGGCTGCACACCGACTTCTGAGCGGTGACATTATGGAGAGAAAAGATGTTGAAAGAAGCACTTCTTCCGGGATGCACCATCTCCTTTGTGTGTTTGCTCGTCTCCGTCTTTCAGATGGGGCGCTCCATAGGCTTGCACACACACACACGCACACGCACACGCACGTACGCGCTGAGGCTCTGTTTCCCCAGGGAGTTTTCAAAAAACGTTTATTAGAAATGATCTATGAACTTCACCTGAACAATGAAATCATGCCGTAGCTCGGAAAACTCCAACAAATAAATATTTTGCACAAGTGAGAGGATGGCACTGCACTTTATTTGCCTGCTCGTTGCAAAACGTCAATAACAAAAGTGTAGATAAAGGCTCATAGCCCTTGTCCACGTTGGGCTGGACAGAACCATACCCATTTAGGAAGAGACTGGGTTTGTTTTCGCTCCCAAGGCGACTACAAACTAGTTTTGCAGTTGTATTAAGTACCGAATCCACAAGAAAACATTTTCTCCCCGAGGGTCCTGCTCGTGTCTCACTCAGCTTCAGCAAGAGCCCCTTATGAGAGCCGCCTGCATCCCACGCCTCAGCTTCTCCCTGCCTTCAGTGCAAAGAACTGCAGACAGACCGTGTTTGCCTGTGCTTAGCGTACCTAGCAGATACCTCTTCACGCAACCGCACAGTTCGCAAATGATAGTTTAACTTTCTCTGTTGTGGTGGGCACGTGTTTTGTCATCTGAAATTAACTTGTGAAAGCCTTTGTATCATTTTTTGATTTGTGTTTGGCGACAACGCAGATCATATCTTACCGCGTTGATGGTTGGTACAATTGCTAAATTAAAGGCATGTTTTCGGCTTTGAGAAACAGCAACAAAAAAACAGCCCTCTGAGAGCTCATCCTCAACAAAACAACCCAAAGAGCACCATAATAACACAGCGCAATATTTCCTGCGTGTGCGGTGCCAATGTCACTCGATATCTCTATTGTCTCTGCCTAGGGATACTCAAGGAACTCTCAGACTCCTTACCTATGACCATCACCTAAAGGAATATACGAACAGAATATGGATAATCGCTCCAATTGCTTGGAGGAATGCAATTGGAGTCATATTTATTTTTTTCTGTGTCCTTACCTGTTCTCCCATGTAAACACTAGGAACTGAACTCGTCTTGACGTGCTTTGGTGCCTGAGCCACATGGAGCGCGACGAACCACTACGATAAAGAGAGCGAACCCCGTTGTGCGCGGTGCGGTGTTGTTCCCTCTGCTGGGGCTCCGCTTCCCGCGGAGGGCGTCCCGCCGCGCCCAGCGCTGAGCGCAGCGCTTGCCCGGACACCCAGATTTACGTGTAAAGCCGTGTAAAGCGCGTTGGAGCTGAAATTATGATTTTCCACGTTTCCAAAGGGACGGGGCTCTATTTATAAATGTTACAGGAGGTTTCGTTACTTCAGGAACAACAAAACAGGAACAAAGCTGTAATTTTCAAGAAAATAGGATTTCAAAATACAGAAATAAAAAAGTAGAGAAGACGACGTATAATTCAATCAAATTACAGACAATTGCTTTAAAATTCAGAATAGTAGCGATCCATTATGTCTCTGTTTTATTAGTGACAAGTACAATTACTCTAAAATAAAGAACACTGGTGAATATATAATTGGCTGTAATCACGTTAGTGTTGGAATAAAAATGACGGGGACATTTAACACTTTGACAACAAAATGCTCAGAAAAACTTTATTTATTCAAACAGTTTTTATTTGCATCCATGTGAGGCAGAAACACGCTTTTGCTTACGATAAATCAGTGTAGTTTTTTTTTTTTTTTTTTTTCCCACTTTCAATATACATATAACTAAGGGAAGATTATTAATTATTTTGTTATCTGCGGCTTAACGAAGTCTCCCGAGCGCGGCTGTATTGCCGCTGATCGCTCGGTACCCAGAGAACGCCATCTACAGGAAAAGGGCTTCAGGCTGAGCACAAATCTATACACTATTGGTTAAGAAAAAAAATCAGAGTTAATATTCCTCTCTAAATCCGGCTCCGATGTTACCCACCGCACCGATCACAATATTTGCTTTGTAATTGCTTTTCGCGATTCAGTTTGTTATAGTTTGACACAATGTAGGAATCCGTTACGAGGCCTTTTCTCTGAGATGCGGCATTGCAGAAATACACTGAACTCCACGAAGAAGCACTTTTTCTCTCCCTAAAGCAGCTCTTTTCTCTCGGGAGTGACATGATCGTCCCTGAACAGCCCAGGCGCTCTATCCCTTCAAACGAAGTGTGGAAGACACCTGCAAAAGAAACCCGAAAACAAAATCACTTGACTGAAGGCATTTTGTGCAACAATTGCTTCGTGGAATAAGACACGACATTTCATTATCTTTACTTCCACTTATTTCCCTTTGGATAACGCCTATATATACCCTAGGCACGCTCTCCTCTGTTCGTGTAGAACATCCTTTGCCCCATTGCGTAGTCCCTAAAGGTGCAGCTCAGCTGTGCTGTTCATTTCTGAACCTTTGACGGAACCTCATCGAAGTAGAAAGATTGCCCCTTAATATTTCGGTCAGATAACTGTAGACCCGTGGAGACAGCGTATATCCTCTGTGGTGCGAATCCAGCACCCCAATCAAGCCATAGAAAAAAAGAGAAAATAGAGGAAACTTTCCACACTTATCTCTCCGCACTTATTTTCTCTTTTTCTTCGGGATTTGTTTCAATCCCGAACGAATATTTATTCTATTTCTTTATTCCTTTATTTACTCTTTACCTCCCAGTAGGAGGTAAAGGTGCCCGTTTGTCTCTACTCGGAGCCGGATCCCACCCTCTCCCGGGTCCGTGCCGCCGCAGTGCCCTGTTGGTGTTGGCCCCGAGCGTCCTCCGCCCGCGGCTTCCGCAGCACTCCTCTGTTTTCTCCCTCCTTAACCCGGGCCACAAATCCGGACGGGCTCAGAGAATTTCAGGTGTGCATTGATCTATGCAGCGCGGCACCAAAAGTAGCGGTTAATTGACATAATTGCTGAGAGAAACTACCAACGGTGCACACTCGATGTAACGTGTTAGTTTGAAAACCGAGGACAAAAGCCGGGAAACTTTATTATTGTTATTCATGGTCCTAGTGGGATCTCATAAACTCAAAGTTTATGCCCGAAGTCTCCTTCTATCTTCTCGCCTCGGGGCACTGGCAGCGAATACCCCAAATCGAGAGCCTGTGCTACATCCCCACTTTTAAACCTCGCTTAATGCCAGGAGGAGAGCTCCTCACCTCCCCCCACCCCTCGGCTTGCCGTTCCCGCAGAGCAGAGGGGCCCTCTGTCCCTCCCCTCGGGCCGGGCTCTGCCGTTTCTAGGGTGCCTCGCACCAAATCGCAGATGTCAGCCTTCCCCCTACGTGTTCGGGCTGTTAATGCGGGCACTTCACACAACAGAAATGTTCATCTCTGGAGCCTTTCCCAGGGCCAGCCGCGGATTTCGTGCGTCGCCTCCGTCGCGGGCGGTCCTGAAGCCGCCGGCGGGGGAGACGAAGGCTCCCTCGCTGCACGGCAGCCACCCTGTCCCGGGGTGCTGCCTGCAGCCGGCTGCAGCCCAGCTCCACAAATCCTCGCGGGTGCGCGGTACCACGCTCCCAGCTCGATACCTCCCTTGATTTTTTCGTCGTAATTAACACCGACCCTTGTCTCACCGTCACCAACTGAGAGAGACAGGGCAGGGGTCTCAGAAAGCCTCACTGCCCGTGGACCCCCGGGGCTGCTCCTTCGCACCCCACTGAAGGGGTCCCCGCGGTTCCGTCGGGTTGAGCCGGGCCGGGCCAGAAGCGCAGCCGCCCTCCCGCTGGCGGAACGGAGAGCGATGCGAACGGCGCCGGCGACATCTAGCGGCCTCCGCCCGGCAGTGCAGCCGGAGCCCAGCAGCCAGGCTCAGGAATGGGGACAAGGCTCTGCCTGAGCCAGGGGCTGTTCTTGTTCCCGAGGGACTCGCCCTGCTACCTTCTCCTGCTCGCCCGAGGAAAGTTGATGCCGGCGGCCCGGCCTCTTGCATAGGAGCTGCATGGGAGCTGCAGGGAGGGCTTTAAGTACATAAGCTGAAAGAGGCCTAAGGAAAATAGTTCCAGCATGCTTGGCTCAGCCCGGCCGGCACAGTGCCTGCGAGGAACTGTGGGTGTTTGCACCCAGGTGAAGCCCGGCCACAGCACAGTAGCAGGAGAGTCTGACCCGAGAGTGGGGAGTGCATCCACTTTCTGCGGGAGGAGACAGTTCTGAAGAGCTGTAGATCTTTTGCAAATGTATTTCAACTCCTCTGTTAAGCAACGAGGTTTTTTTTTTTTTTTTTTTTTTTTTTTTTTTCCCTCTCCTCAGACAAAGGATGGGGGCCCGTTAAGGTGTTCAAATGGAAGAACTTATTTCTCACATGGCAAAAACAGGAGAGGCCCGGCCTGTAGGCCTCCCCGAGTGGAAGAGGGTGCTGGGGCCCAAAGTGAACCATTTTGCCCCGTTCATGAGGACGCTGGGTGCGAAGCGATGCACACCTCACGGGACACTCGAACCCAACAGCAAACGATGGAAACGAGCTGTCCTAGTGCTTTTTACTATCTTTGCTTAACGCTCTTTTATTTCCCCAGAAGATCCTTACTAGTCTCCGCAGCTGACCACATCATTTATCCCCCTGCACACACAGATCTTGGAGCCTGCCGAGGCGAGTCGGGGCCGAATGGCTCCGTCCCGACGGCTCCGCGAAGCGACCGCAGCCACGACCTTCCCCAGCTCTGTTCACTGCCCTGTGCGGAGCTCTCAGCAGCGCCACAGTGACAGCGGCTGTTCCTCGAACAGAGCAGGGCTGACCTGCACTTCTCCTCCACAACGCCGACAGTTCCTCGTTTCTATCTCCGAAGGGAATCTGCAATTATGAGCTCGCCTCGTCCCCTCTCGCTCACATTCTCTTGTCTGAAACATTCGCTGAGGAAGTTTATTTGGATTGTGAGTGAAATCAAACAGGGAGGGGAAGGAATACAAAGCACAAACCAACACCCCAGCGAACCCCTCCATTTGTTATTTACAATACTAATTGTCATGTTTCACTCTGGCTGTCTGCTGAGCTCGGGGAAACAACTGTGACTGCACCGAAGACAAAGCCGAAGCAGCTGTATTTGAATCTATCAAACGTGCTCCTGCTTCACAGCTCTTGGGGCTGTTGTGAGGCGCATTGGCCCCCGTGCCGACAAGACCGAGGTGTGCGGGGCGGCACAGGGACCTTACTCTGGTCGGGGGAAGCACAGAGATTCCTTTAGCAAGAAGCCAGGGGCTCCTCCTCCCTCCTGTTCTGTATGCCTGCTGGGCCCGGGAAGGGCACACCCGACCGCTCCGCTCCGTCCTTGCACGGGCCGCTCCGCCTCACACCTCCTGGCGGTGACCTGCAAACAGCATTTTGGCACACCGCGGTCCGGAGGCTGTGGGGCGCTGCCATCCACACCTCCGTGGAGCTCTGAGCGTGTCCCGGCCCTCCCCACTTTCCTCTCCAGCACACGGCCCTTCCCCAGCGCCGCCAGCGGCTTTTGGTGTGCGGTGTCCTTCAGGAAATGGAAGCAGGGAAATGAAAAGTAATGTGATCAATTATTATTTTTAAAGTGCATTTATGGACGGGTGGAAGTAATAACTGTTATTTGCTTTGTCGAAGCATTTATTTCACACTTGGTATATTTCCTTACTACTGGAAAATCAACATGGGAAAAATAAGCACAAATAAAGTAACAAAAATACATTTTTAGCAAAAAGGCTATCCTTCTCCTGTTTAATTTTCCTGGGTGTGTTTCTGCCACCTAACATTAACTCAAGCCAACAATAGGGCCCAAGCAGGTTGCTCCCAGCCCATCAGATGGGCAAGGAGCAAAACAATCATTTGCCTATCTGGATCTTCATAACATACTACTTAGTTTTCTGTTTGAGGATAGGGAACAGCTTTTGGATAGGAATCCTAGAGGGGCTCTCACAGGTGCTGCTGCTGCTCCTGGCCCCTTGGTTCCCCCATCTCCCTCGACCCATTTGCTGGATGTCAACTCCTTTCCTTGTTGATGGGGTCAAGGAAAAGCAGCGGAGAGGATAATTTTAAAAAGTACACTTCTTTTATGCATGTCAGGGATTTCAAGCCTGATGCCAAGCACTTGAGCACTGGGCAACCCCACATTGGTGCTGCATAGACTGCTGGGTCCCTGGCTCTGCCCTTCACTTTTCCCAAGCCTATTGAGCTGGGTTGGCAGGAGTCTCTCTCAAGAAAGATGGTCCAGTACGGGACAAAGAAGGCAGAGGCTTGTTCTTTAGAGGCACAGTTCTGGAGCTCATTTGGGATGGAGTGTAAGGAGAAGCTCCAAAAACACTGCTTGGCACTTACATAAAATACTTCCCATTTGTAAGCCAGCTAATTCTCCTGTTAGCTGCCTGAGATTACAGCCCTATCTTCTAGATAAAGGCAGACAAGTTAAACCTCCATAAAGTTTATAACGACAAATTACTTCTTTTCTTTCTCTCTCTTTCCTTTTTTTTTTTTTTTCCCCTCAAGTGAACTATTTTAGTTGAGGTAGACAGATTACTTTTTATAATAATAAACCATCTGAAAGCTACTGGGAAGTTTCCAACACATAAAAAGTGGCAATCTTGTTTAAACTCTGGGAAATATAATTGTCTGCCCTTCCTGTATGTTTTGCATTCTTGAAGTGTACCATTTGAGGCATAATATACATTTTGAAATCCCATATATGCATCTTTACAATAGTAATGGCTTTCCACAAGCTCTGTGGGAGGTGACATTTCAGCAAGACACTTCCCCTTGACTTTGTTTATTCCAGCAGCTTAAATTCTACCTCTGGTGATAGCTGTTAACTTGGCAATGTGAGAAGTGCTACATGATGTGTACTGTGCTCAGTCAGCTCATCAGAAGCTCACCAATTATGACTGCAGAGCCCATTCTTCCTGCCACAGCATGCCACCCACCATGTGTGCCTGGGACAGTCGATCTTCACATGTGCATAAATCTGAAAGTATGCACACACTTACACAGAGCCCAAACAAAGCAGGCACAATGGGGCCGATGCTTCCTAGAAGCCCTTTTTGTTTCTTGCACAGTTCGTACAAGGGCTGTTGTATCACCTCTGGCTCCCTGCCTGCCTTGGAAATGTTGAGAGAGTAGCTTGTGTAGTGTCACTCTGCACAGAGATCCACTTTGTACATAACAGGTAGTTGGAATGCCTGTGTTTGGGCAGGGGACCACAGTAAAATAGGAGGCTGCTGCTTTCAAAATTATCCATCTAACCCGTGGCTTGGTCCTCACCCACGTCTGGGAATAGACTATGGGCTAATATCATTGAAGTATACCCATGGACTGGGAGCTTCCACATTATGAAAAGAAGAACTTTGTTAACAAATGCCTTTGTAAGCCTGCTTCCCCAGGATGAAACCTGATCTCTCTTTAAGGTCTCCCTCTTAATGACATCAGTGAGGCAAGATTTAATTCTGGACAGAATTTGCTATTTGTCAAGCATGGAGTGGCCTGAGCTTCAAAAATAATGCTACCTTTGAGTATTAATTTTTTTTGGAATATCCCTCTGAACTTGTAAAATCCAGATTGGGTTTTTTTGTTAAACTGCAATCTGCATTTCTCCAAATACATATTTTTCTTATTTTCGAAGCAACTATTTACAAAGCAATTTAGTGCCAGACTCTGTCACCTTTCACTGTAGTCTCTTTGCGTCAGCTAAAATAGAAGTAACTGTTCAAGTAAGCAGAGTAACACTAGTGAAAAAAAACCAGAATAAATAATCAGAGAATCAAGCCCTTTGAATAGCAAATGAGTCCATAAATAGTCCCATTGATTTCAGTAGTATTTCATGGCATAAGTAGCTACATTAATGGAAGCAGCATATAGGACTGGTGCATGGGCAGACAAAAAAAAAAAAAAAATTATTTTGAAAAAATTATTTCACAGAGCATTATTTAGTTGACATAATGTTTGCTTATTGCATTATTTACCAGAGGAAAAACCACATGAACTGACTACAGCAAAGGCTCCTGGTGTCTGCTATGACAATCCAAGGTACCTGGTGACAAGAGCACTGTGACCCTTTCTTAGCACACAGAAAAGAAGTAAATTCACTTCAGTGGAATGCTTTCCACTGTGTATTACAAATGCTTCTTTCAGCATGAAAGGAAACATTTTAATTGCCGCATTTTTAGAGGTGTACGCGCACCGAAGAAATATGGAAATGTCATAGTGTGGTCTCCTCTGGCTCTGTTGCTCTGGAGGACTTGGAAAAATACTTCAGCTTGTTTTTCCTTGAAATCTACTTGAAAAAAAACCTAAGTAAAGTCCAATTATGCTTTCTTAATTATGTTTCTCTTGTGAGTTGGATTTGATGATCCTTATGGATTCCTTCTAATTCAAGATATTCTATGATTCTTTGATAAGTATTAAAAAAAAAATAGATAAGTATTCCCTAGAAAGGTTTTGTGGCATCTTTAAACCTGAATATGAGAATCGTGTTGATCCTGAGAGCAGTGAAGCAGCCACCCAACTTTGAGTTTTCTGGAGTCAAGAAGGCTACAGCTGGGATCTAATCGCCTTGCTGTGGGCCCAGTCTTGAATATGATTTTGGGTGGTTTGATTCCCCTTACAGAGCTGGAACAAGGTGAGTAGGAGCAGGAGAAGCAGCTGTGGTGATCAAAGGAGTATCACAGTGACAGCATTAGCATTGGGTCCCCATACCATCCTGCCTGCACTGCACGGCTGTCAGCATGCCCAGGGGTGCAGGTGGTTTATTTCAAGTATTTAACAGGGAACTCTGCACATATACAGTACTGAAAACTTTTGTAATTACAGTTATTCTGATGAAGCCACATCAGTTCTGTCCTTGCCTTTCTCTCATTGCCTTTCTTTGTACCTCTTCTTACTGTATCACATAGTAACTATAAAAAATGCTTTGTACAAAACACAAACTCCCTGTTCTGAGTATTGCTGTACTATCAGCAGGAACAGCATTTCAAATAAGCTGCTGGGCATTTGCCTCTATGAATAGCTGCTTCTTTGCTCATACTAGATTGTAAAAAGCTCATATGTATCTTTTGAGTGCACATTTTTCATTAAGAACCTCCAGAGCACAAAAGGAGTGGGTCATGAAAGGAGGAAAAAAGACATCTTTGGCTTTCTTGCAAACAGTTCTCTGCTGCGTTTCCCGTTATGACCAAGCTATAGCTATTTTCTGTTGTGTGTGGAACATTTGTATTCCTAGGAAGTTTTTAAAGGGAGGACTTTGAATAAAGTCTTACAGCGGTGATTTTTCAATACTAGCTGAAATAGTCTGCCATTTTTTCTCTTTCCATGTAACAGTGAAATGACACAAAATGAATAAAATGTCTCTTTTCTAGCAGGTTAGAAGATGGTTGTGTCCCAGCCCAGCTATGTTGCCCTCACTGTTATCCCATGACTGAGGGGAGAAAGGGCTGCCTGGGCCTCCAGGTCTGGGGGAAGGATATTCTTTTCCCATTCACAGTGTATGTTGAAACAGTGGATAGAGTAGGATAGCTGTCTATAGTTGATTTCCCAAACTGTTTGGGTTGGGAATAAGGTCTTGCTGTTACAGGCTTCTACTGATTTATTGCGGACCTCAAAACAGAAAGAAAAAAAGATAGTAGCAGTCCAGGAGCCCAGTAGCCCAATATTTGCTCATTACTCACAAACCTACCTCTGCAATATCAGTGTAACTTGATCTCACTGCATCAATAACATAGCATCTGGTTTTATGAGCTTGACAGTGGAGGCATGAGAAGGAGTGAAAATTGACAGCAAGTTGACAGAATACTACTGGGACCACTATGGGGTCCATCACACAGTCATCTTATCCTTATGCCACTAAAAAAAAAATAAATTTGCCAGATTATCTGTAACAGGGAAATGATTTAAAGGTAACGTTTTTTACCTCTTTGCTGTGAGTGAGTTTTTCCTCTTCAGCCATTAGAATTACTCTTATGTATATGTACAAGGAGATATAAAAAAAGATGAATGAAAATAAAATCACATGAGAACTGGAAAATATTTGTTTTCTCTGTGTGCATGCCTTGTGCTAAGTGCAATGAGGTGTTGTATCTCCTAAGATGTTATCACACTGACTGCAGTATCAAGTAGCTCTGTATCCCCTTCAGGCTCCTCTGCAAAATTCTGTACTGTGATCCCTTAGCTGGCTGATTTCAGTCTATACAATCTAAAATGAGAACACATTTTATTTCAGATAATGAGTTAATTTTATGTTCCTATTGGTGTTCTAAACTGATTGTAACAAGGAGTGGCTTCTGTTGTCTTAATAGAAATAATAATGCAAATTGTTTTGTGACCAGCAGAACTAATGAAATGACCCCTTGAGGATTTTTATTTGATCTTATTACAGCCTTTCCTGTGCAACAGCGTGGCAGATTCATCCATTTATGCTGAGCTTGAGCTTTGTGCCAACTCCATTAGACTTCCTTTCCCAGTCTGCTCAGCTGTCTTTCACTTCTGCAGATATCAGCTAGGCAGAAGACACTGTATATTCTCAGTAGTTCAGAGATACATTTGCTCTGATGTGCCAGAAGAATACTTGCTAAATGGACAGCAAGAAAGAAGTCAATGTTAAAAACAAAAACAAAAACAAAAACAAAAACAAAAACAAAAAGCAAACAACTACTGAGCTATGACTGATGTTCTATTCCAAGTGAGATATATCAATCTGAGTCTGTGTTGTCCAACTGTATATGATGAAAGTTGTGACTTCTTTTTAAGGTTTTGATCTCCTTCTAATCTTTGGTTGAAACTGACCAACAATTTTGGAAATTACGAGGAGCGAGAAACAGACAGATAAAGAGGGAACTGGGCTCATTCAGCTTGGAGAGGAGAGGCCCAGGGGAGCTTCTGGGTCAACCTCATTGCAGCCTTCCAGTACATGGGGGGAGCTGATAAACAAGAGAGCGACAGACTTTTTACACAGTCTGGTAAGTGGTAGGATAAGGGGGAATGGCTTTAAACTAAAAGAGGGGAGATTTAAGTTAGATATTAGGAAGAAATTCTTTACTTAGGGGGTGGTGAGATGCTGGAACAAGTTGCCCAGAGAAAGTGTGGATGCCCCATTCCTGGAGGTGTTCAAGGCCAGGTTGGATGGAGCCCTGTAAACTTGATGTACTGGGTTGCAAACCTACCTATGGCAGGGGGTTGGAACTGGATGGTATTTAGAGTCCCTTCCAACCTAAGTCATTCTATGATCCTATGAATCAGATCAGGATCAATAATGCACTATCTATAAGGGCTAATTTTCAAATGTATGTAAATATCCCAAAGAAATCGTCTCTCATAATAAATTTTATGGAACTCATCTTCCTAATTCATGTATGTACTTTCAAAAATTCAACTAAAAACATTTTTGATAGTGCTGGAATGAGAGAAAAACACATCTTTTAAAGGCACGATAACAAAATATGCTAGCTATGAGTCCATCCTGGCTGAGAAAAGAACATTTGAATCATGGCATTGACACTGAAATGCTTTCTTTATTTTAAATTTGCGTCTGGCTCAGAACTTTGCATGCTTGCTGCGTGATTTTGACTATCTGTTAGCGCATTCAAGCTGTATCATAAATAGCAGTATTGAAAACATATGCCACAGGGGAAAGAAATCTGTAATAATACCAGCTGCCATTATATGATAATGAATTTCAGTCACTACTAACCTGGATAAGTGTTTTTCATAGGGAAGCAAGTGGCAATTTTACAAAAGAAAATTTTGTACAAAACTTTCAAGATTTTTAAGCCAGCTCTAGAAAAAAAAAATAATATGCTTTGATCAATGGTAAAAATCAACTGGGAATAATTTTGAAGCTGAATACATCTAGTTTGATTAAACAAGCAGTAATAGCAATATGGCAGCAGTTTTCACATATGTAGGTGGATGATCCTTTTAAGGCAGCATTTTTAGGGTACATATTCATAAGAAAAAAATAAAATACAGGCAAATTTAAACTGAATGTTTAAAACATTTCTAATGGCTAGAATATAATGGCTAGACAGCAATGTCATTTGAAAAACAACAATACAGATTTTATTATCTGAGAAATCCAAGAAAACTCTGGCTGAATTATCAAATATATCTATGAAAGATAAGTACCAAACTAATATAGCTTTGGAGTGAGATACTTTAGATGATCTTATTAGTAATTCACAGTTTTAATTTTGATGATTCATTGTCTGAATCTCATGATGAGATTACTTTCCTCTTTTGGAAATAGATAGCAGATAAACTAACTGTGCAGGGGCAAATAAGCAGCCAGACTAGTGTTTGCATTTTATAGCCACTGAGTGTTTTGCTATTAGGACAACAGACTGTACGTTCTTTCAAAATCTTTATTTAAATATGTTGTATTCTAGCTGGTGACTATTATGTCCTGAAGTGGTGATTATCTCCAAGGGAAATCTGCAAGAACTCAACTACCTTAGGAATCTTTTGTCAAGGACAAAGTCCATATGCACACCCACACAACTCTGTATATGTACAGAAATCTCCCTTAATGTAGAATTATAATTAGAGATTGTATTTTGGTATAAATGAAAGTGAATTATTTCTCTTTAGAAGGATACAAGTTCAGTTGCAGGATATATGAGCCAACACAACAAAAACAAAGCTTCAGGTTTCTAAACATTCAATATATTAAATAAATCCACACATCTAAGTTTGCTTAATTCAGAGATGTTTGCAGGATACATGAAATGAAAAAGTGTCAGCTCATAATATAAAGAGCAAGACTTTAGAATCAGATTTAATTTAGCTCAAAAAGGGTACATGAGGTGTTAAGTCTTAACTGACTTTTCAAAATAAAAATGTATTTATACTGTGAGAGATTTCATTGGAAAATAGACTCAAGCAAACAGGTAGGATGCCTATGTAATTTTTGGCCAGAATTATCATAGAATCATAGAATGGCCTGGTCTGAAAAGGATGACAATGATCATCTGGTTTCAACCCCCCTGCTATGTGCAGGGTCGCCAACCACTAGACCAGGCTGCCTGGAGTCACATCCAGCCTTGCCTTGAATGCCTCCAGGGATGGGGCATCCACAACCTCCTTGGGCAACCTGTTCCAGTGCGTCACCACCCTCTGTGTGAAGAACTTCCTCCTAATATCTAACATAAACCTCTCCTGTCTCAGTTTAAGACCATTCCCCCTTGTCCTATCACTATCCACCCTCATAAACAGCCGTTCCACTTCCTGTTTATATGTTCCTGTTTATATGTAGGTAGCTTGGCACAATGTCGTATAACTAGTTGCACAGAAGGTACTGTCTTCATTAGTGTCCCTTGGATTTCTGTTCCTGCCTTTAACAGGTATAAAACTTTCATAAATCATATTTGGAAATGCTCCAAAATTCACAGATAAGATATTTTTGATTGAAATTTGGACTCTGGTATTTGAGGAAGTAAGCAGAGCTGATAGGTTTGAGCAAGCACAGCCTTCTTTCTGTGTTACATAGATGACCCTGATAGGCCAGTACAGGATTAAAAACAATCTGCAGCAGGGCTTTTTGGTCCTGAAGAACCAGCAGGGCTGATATATGGAGCAGGTGAAACCTTTTCTTTTCAGGTGCCCTAGGCTGCTGTATTAAGGTGGCTGGGAGGTGTAGGCATAGCCAGGGCTTTCTACGTAGTGCCTACTCCAAGTGCAAAGGCCTTTTTCCTGAGATAAAGCTCAAGCTGATGTCTGACAGATTCATGTCAATCAGTCACAGCGCAGATACTATGCTGTTAGCAATCATAACACAGCAATATTCAGCTAACATATATTTCTTCCAGGAATTAGTTTACTTGGCAACATTTAGAGCAGTTCCAACACATCTTCAACCTCTTCCAAGACATAGGATTGTATAGTTCTGTTTTGCTAAACTCACCTATGGCAAAACGGAGATTCTTAGACCTCTGCATACAATACAGAGAGCTGTTTCTTACTTAATTTTTTTTCATCACAAATAAGGGTCAATCAACATTTTCAAATAAAAAATGAAAGTACCAGTTTTATTAGAATTTCTCTCTAACACTTGTGTGATGGTTCAAGAAAATCAACCCGAGTTAATAGAAGGAATAATTGACCAAAGAATAGCAGATTCTTTAATCAAGAGAACATGATGATTAAATCAAAAGATTTAGATCTGTGGATATCATCAATGGTCTTTTGTCTATTAATAACAATATGTCTCAATAAATTTTGAAAAGGCAGTTACTAGAGGGTAAAATATCTACATCTAGATGGAGAAAGGTCAGAACAGCATCATTTGCAATTAAATCTGTTAACTGTACTGTGGACAATTTTTGAAGAGATTTAGATTATAATACATTACTGAAGCACAGCAATAGCTACAAAGAAAGATGTTCAAATCCTGAAGTTTTAACATTTATGTACACTCTTTGGACTCATTATAATTCTAAGTGAGATTCAGACTCTAATATTTTAATTTAAACAAATGACAACAAAAACAGAACAACAAAGTTTTTCTAATGAAAGGCTTGGTTTGCTTTAGAAACACTGACAGAAATATGTCACTTTACTAAAGCTTGAGAGACATCAGAACTTCCTATTCCTGTGTGTATCCATAGGGAAAATGAGCATAGTTCTACAGTTTTTATGCATAACAAATCTCTTTTGGACAAGAAGACATGAAAGCTTGTAGGAAACTTATTAATTCAGGAACAGTAGTCAGTGTGTGAAAGCAAGAGGAAGCATACGCTGAGTGTTAGCATGGTCTGCTAGAGGGTAATGCTTTCAGAACTCAAGCTGTATCTTTGCATCAAACACTATTGCACAATGCAAATATATTTCATATATATTAGTGCATTAAAAGGTGTAGTAAAGCACTATTCATGCATCCAAAGGACATGAGAAAGTATAATCCTTCTTTTTCCTGAGTCTGGAGGGAATGCAGATTGCCATTTTCTATGGTAATGTTTAGTGGCCTTAAATCTTTAGTTCTCCCTTCACTTGTCCTTCTCAGCATTCTTCTGGACAAATTGTCCATCAGTGAGATAAATAGGTTCATGTAATGCTATGTGATGAACTGGCTTGATGGTAGAGCTCAAACAGCTGTAGTAAATGGGACTACATCTATCTCATAGCTGGTCAATAATGGGCCAGTCCAGTTCGACATTTTTATCAATGACCTGGAAGCAGGACTGGAATGCATCTTCAGTAATTTTCCTAGTGTTGCTAAGCTGGAACTTGTGGCTGACTCCCTGGAGGAATAAGAATCCTTGCAAAAGGAATCTAGACAGATGGGAATATTGGACAATCATCAATAGAAATTCACCAAGGATAAATGCCAGGTTCCGTACCTGGGATTGAATAATGCCAGACATAGGTGCAGACTGGGAGACAAATTGCTAAAAGCAGCTCAGCAGAAAGGGACTGGGTGTACTGATGACGGCAGGCTTAATATGAACCAGCAGCGTGCCCTGGCATGCCCAAACCATATTTTGGGGTGCATTAAACATAGTATGACCAGTGGGCCTCTACAAGGGTGCTTGAAAGCATCCAGAGGAGATCTGCAAAGCTGGTATCTGGGTTCAAAGTCTGAAGTATTCACAGTTGGACTTGATGATCTTTGTAGGCCTCTTCCAACTGAGTTGTTCTCTATTCTGTTCTATTCTGTCCTGTCCTGTTCTGTTGTTGATCTATTGTTGTAACGTGAAAAGATTTTTGTAGGCAATGGCGTCTCACTGTTTTATCTGTTCTTTGTATTAGTCAGCTAAAAATCCTATGAGAAACAGAGATTTTCTAATTAATGGTAGTATCAAAACATATTCACAAGGAGACCTCATGAATGTTACATAAACATCCCAAATCTTACACTTAATTACTGAATACAACAACTAACTTTTTGCCCGCCAGATTGTCTAATTAAAATCAATACTTCGTATTGATTGATTAACTCGGAAAACATTTTATCAGTGCACTGTAGAAAACTAGGTATAAAGCACTTTGATATCCTGTAGACATAAACTTAGGTTTGAGAGACAGTACACATTCATCAGTGGGAAATGTGACACTGTACTCCTTCTTCTACATTGGGAAAGTCTGTAGGGACAATATGAATAGCAGCAGGGCAATAATGACCAACAGTGGCCAATTAACAGCAAACCAGCAACCATTTTAGCTGCATGAAAACCAAGACTAAAAAAACAAATGAAGTCTAGCTACCATGGCCTGAATGTAGCCACATTCAGCCATAGAAAACCTATACTACCAGTGTAATTCATGTAGAGTGAGATTGAGCAGGAAAGATGGAAGGAAGAATGGCTGTCCACAGAAGTGCTCAGAGACACTCTAAGAATATGTTAAAAAGTTTAATCTATCATCCACTGCTTTTGAGCTTCTGGTCACAAATAGGCAGAAAGGGAGGGGAGAGGTGAGAAATATTATGGTATAAACAAAGCACAAATGAACATAAAAATAAAGTATGTATAAAATATTTAAAGCATCTATTGAATTATTTATCTCTAACTGTGAAATCTTTACACTTGCTTTGTTAATTACCAGTCCTTTAAACTCAATTACAGTTTCCAGCTATTTTGATCTTTTAATATGATTTAGCCCTCAGTAATTCTTACTCTTCTCTACCAGAATCTGTAATTTTCATTTTTAAGTGCTCATATACTGTTAAACTTTTTTCCTATCCTGAACATTTCTGGTGTATCTATTTCTCTACTTTTTATAGAACCATTTCCTCTAATATCAACAGCTCTTCTGTACATTTTTCTGACTGCAGCACATTTGTTGAAATTTCAAGTACATCTTCTAGAATATACTGATAATTTTAACTTTTTTTTTAATGTGAAGGGATCCTAGCTTATCACAAATTGCCATAAATTCAAAAGTACAATGTGCTATAGACAAGTTGGAAGTATCCAATATGTACTCTTCTTTCATTTTTCCGATCATCTCTATTTAGTTCTGTTAGCACTTTCTCCGAACAGAAAGTAGTCCATTTAGAAATGATTGGATCATTTGTTTTACCCTCAACCAAGTGATATTCATTCACCCATTGATAGTCCTTTTTTCCCATCCAGATGTCACCAAAAAATAATTTTTCTATTAATAAAAACCCCACAACCAAAACCTCAACAAAAGAAGATTAATGGGAAATAAAAAATTGTAACTAAATATTTCATAATGTAACATGTTTCCAATTTTCAATAACATCAGAACTTAAAAAAAAAAAAAAGGAAGAGAAAGGAAGAACATTAAAAAAATTACGTACAAGTAAATTACTACAGCCATTTCCATGGGGAAAACGTGCATTCTCAGGTTATAGCTCTACATCAGAGAGTCTAATATAGACCAATAATTTCTACATAGTTACAATTGCAATCAGTCTTCTATTTTGAGGTATATTTTTACTCTTTATTCATTCCAGAGGCAATTTTTATTCTTTCTATAACAGTAAAGTTAGCCCTCCAGCCAGTGAAGACCCACCTCATCCTAGCTCTTTGGAAGGAAATTTAATGAATCTTTTTTTTTCCATTAAAAAAAAAAAAAAAAAGAAGAGAACTTCTTTAAGAATGTGAAATGGGCAATAGGTATAGGTGTTTGGCTGGGTGCAAATCATCTCTTCAGTCCTTGCCAGTGTTTCTCTGCGAGGAAACCAACCCTCTATTCAATGCTGTTTTTCTTTTCTGTCTCAGATCATGGCCTAGTTGATGGTTTTCATGGTGTTGTTACTGGTAATATAATATAGTTTAGCATATCAAAATGACATACTTTGTTTTTGGAAAATGCTGAACTTTGTAACACATTGTTATTACAAACAGGACCAAAATATTTGTACTGTGTTTATCTTTAGAATGGAAGGGTAAGCTCAATCTAGTCTGATGGTTCTGTTTTCTTGTCCTTTCTCCAAGGGAAATAACTTTGTGCATCACAATGTTTTGATTCATAGACAATAAACACTCATGTAATAAAAACTCACTGTACAATGATGCTAGGGAACTGATCTGCAAGAAGATGGATTTGATAGTGATGAACATGGAGTTGTTCCTTAGAATCATTTTCTTGAGGTAGGTGTTGAAAAAATTCTGTTTCTTGTACACAGTATTATAAAAACTCCATTATCTCAGACAGGGACATTTTCCAGGATTATTCAATTATCTTTGAGGCACACCAAATATTCTGAGTACATTGAAAACATAAAATCCACTGCAGGAAATAGGTTTTAGAAAGTCAAGAATGAAGACTTCTGTCTTTGACCAGTTAGACTTTTCATACAGTGAATGAGGAAGAAGAGTTGGGCACCTCAGCAGAGAGTACCATGATTCATAATATGCAAAATAATTTAAGACCATGGACTCTCCCATGCAGCACTATGTTACAAATGTTGAAAAATGGGAGTAGCAACAATTGTGAATATATCCTGCTGTCTATATGGACTTAGGACAAACCAGTATATGCTTGTAGATGTAAGTCGGATAGCATACACAAAATGGATTCAATGCATCCTTCATAGTAGGTAATCTTTAAGGTCAAACCTAAGACATTCTATGATTCTATGTGACAAGATTATAGATCCACTGTGACTGTAATGCAATCTATCATCAAGAAAAGTGTCCAATTATCTCTAAAAAATATAAACAAAAATTCATGTTCACATGCTTTTCACAAGAGAAGAAGGAGCTGAGTGCAGGGCAGGAAATCCTTTAATATGCAGGATATCAAACAATTCTAGTGCTGGCTGATAGGTTCTTGGAGACTGGAGACTGGATTGCTGTCTTAGGATAATATTTTTTCCAAATTAACAAAACGTTTGCCTTTCTGTGGCTTCCTAAATGAGCATGTTCTCTTACAGAATATACTAATTCACAAATAGATTAGAAGCTAAACCTCTTATCTTATGGAACAATTCTAACATAAAACCAGTGATTTTGTTTTTGCCAAACAAGGGCTTGTTATTTTATTGTTAAGAACAATTTACATTCTTACAATTTACTAAAACAATATATTAGACAAGTGAAAAAGTATAACTATTTTGTCCTTGATATTAATAGTTGTCCAGCTTAATTTCAGTCAGTCATGCGCAGGAATCTGATCTATTACACATGAGCCCCCAAACCAGATGGCATAAAATACTCAGAAGCATCTTAATTTTTGTGTTTTACATAAATATTGATGTGTCCGTGACCTTACAGCACCCTGGTTGCATTAGAGCCGAGTGTCAGGATCTGTAGAACTGTATTAAAGAGAGATGAAGTAATTCTTTGGAGTCACTGGAATCAGTTTTGAAATTTCTTGTTCGCTGTAGATGAAATTGTTAAATTCGTTATACAGGAATGAGTAATTTTTAGATAAGTGTATTAAGTCTCCCAAGTGATTTGCATGTATTATCAAATGAAAAGTCCTCTGAAATATTGAAACTTTAGATGAGAAAAGTGAAATTCTATTAAGAAAGAAAGAACCTTTGCATTTACAGCATATTCAGAGAGCATATCAGAGTAAAAATTTAATGCAATGCAGCAATGCTCATCTTACTTTAAAGGTAATTATATAGAAAAAGGGGCATTTAAAATGTATAAGTAGAGGCTTTTTTGCACTCATACAGCATATAATTAACAAAGTTCTTTAAACCTATTCATAAAAGAAAGTAATAAACCACTTGTAAATAATGGCAGTCTCATATTCTTTACAGTTAAATGTCAATAATCTGAATGTCTTTTTTATGCTCAGTTATAAAAGTACATTTTTGACATATTAAGTAGAAACAGGTATTACTAGTGTGACATTTCAATTTTCTAGAGATTTAGACATATTAATATAAAAAGGATACAAAATGAAGAACTGTAGCTGGAGAAAACTGGAATGCTTATAAATTAAATCAATACTCTGCCTGCAGAACACAAAGCGATAGCAGAAAAATGAAGTTGCAGAACATTTCATAGCAAAATTAAAAGGTGTGGGTGTTGAGACCTTAAAATACTAAACTGTAGGTGCAGAACAAGAGAACAAGAGAACTGCAAAGGGAAGTACCAGATCTTGTAGTATCTTGTGAATCAATGAACAATGATTTGTTTTGCAGCAATTACTGAATCCTCACAAGATTCATTTAAAAGACAAATCTATTTTTCTTCAAAGCTCAGGTGTTACACATTGTTTTAGAAGTGAGCACTTCCCAGAAATGACAAAGGTAAAAATATGGAGAGATTAAAGAAAATATACAGTAATAAGCAAAAAGTATATACATCATAAGTGATTTTGGACTTTTTGATTTGATTTAATAATCTTCTACCTCAGCTTATTCCTTGAGAGCTTGTACTGCACAGCAGGTCCCTCCTCTGACATATGCTACCTTGAACAGTCAGAGTGCATGATGCTTCCAACACATTTTTACTTTTCAATTTGCTGTGAGTTTGTGGGTTCCCAATTCAGGGGTATACAGCTGGCTATGAGAAGGGAATTACTAGGTGCCAAGTTCTACTACAGCAAAAGATAGATGGAGTTGGACTGAAGATTACCAACCTGGAATATGCTCAGGTTAAATTCATTAGGGTTGGATTTTTTTTTCCCCTTTGATCTGACTACATGTTTTTCAATTGCCGTGTTTAGTGACTTCTAAGATTTCTTCTGTGTTTACCACTGACCATCAGAAGACATAGCACTTTGCCAGTTTGTACAAGAAGTGAGAAAAAACAGCACTTCTGTGAAATTAAGGTTGAGTTTTCATTCCTATTATTCAGAGACTGCATTTGAGAATACACAGTTTATGTAGCACCAAACTGGATTTTCGGATTGGTTAGTTTTTCTGAAAAGAAGCCAAGTATGCAAATTCTCATTAGAATGATTAAAACACTTTAAAACATATCTGGTTTTTGTTTTAAATATGTAAGTCTGTTGTCTGCATGAGGGAAATGTTTAATGACAAAAATATACTATCGTAGGTATAGTTGTCCAAAGGTCTTTTTTCTCTGTTGGAACCTTCAGAATTTCCTCTTTATCGAGGGGGTACTGTTGTCTGAACAGTCCCCTGTATTCTATTTAGGATATGGTATGTTTCTATATTTATATAGCTTAATCTATTTATCCATCTATATCTATAAAAACATAGGTAGGTCACTAGGAAATTAATGCCTCTTAGTTATATCCATGGATATGACAGCAAATACAAAGAGTAGAATAACACTATTTGGTAGAGCAAATACTCTTTTTCTATAGTCACCATCATTAGCTTTGCATTTTCTCTAGCAATGAACAAGAACCTGCATACTATACTTGTAAAAATCTGCATGGCCATCCAGAACATGGCTTATCTTTCATGTCACTGTCACGACTGCTGGAATGCATCATTCACTTCCTCACTGTGCTCTCATCCACTGTTCGGTCCTCATAAACATTCACAAACATCAATGGATGTCAATGGGTGCAATTTTTCCCACACGGAAGAATTCAGTAAGGCACCTCTGCTTCATCTGCACTTCCATGTCAGACACCATTTTGTCAGACTGCCCTTCTGTTGCCATCTATTGCACAGCAACAAAATGTAACAGAATACTCATGAGAAGTTTCAACCTCTACTGCCTTATCACCAGCACCCAACTCTAACACCATGGACAAAAATAATGAAAAATAGGAGACATTACTTTTGGAGCAGAGACACACATATGCACATGTATATTTTTCAAAGGTACATTAGAAAATATTTACATAGTTATGGATTTTTTTCTCTAATTTGTTTTTATTTTACAATCAAAGAATTCACTATCTGTTCTTGTCACAGTGTAGCAATCATTTTTGAAAGTCAAGGGACAAATTACCTTTACTGCTGCACTTTTTCCAAGAACTGAACCAGAGCAAATCAGAAGGGCTCTTCTGGGTAATCTTCTATTGGCTATGAAGGGATACTAGATTAAGTGAAGATATATCCAAAATGTGTCCACTGTGAGATGTCCCAAGATCTTGACCTTTCATGTACTCAGCTTCGTGCCCTGACTGCATGTCACCATCTTTCCCTCCTGCTTACATATTCACTTGTGCTCTCCACTCAAATACAGGAGCAAGGGGAACACTAATGAACCCCAGAGGGGAGAGTGCAGTTCAACCACATTTCACTGTTCAGATACTGCCTAAACTCATGTTAGGAACCTCACTTGAAGTCTTAAAATTAGGTGGAATCAATTTAATCTTCTAACACAGAAATGAAAGTGACATGTGCTGCTAGGCTGGTTTTATTTTGGGGTATTACACAGTTACTCCTGCCCTATACACAGCCCAAGAGAATGTTCTACGGGCACAATATCCTCCCTAAAAGGAGAGAAGAGAATTGCCTTTATGCCTGTATGTAGCTCAAGTTCACAACATTACTCCTTCAGATCATTCCAATGTGTCATTGCCTGTGCTGAGAGGGTGGAAAGTGAGCAATCGGGTGGCAACTGTGGTCTGGCAAGAAATCATTTAAGAAAACATTTAACTAAGGTTTTTGAAACTTAAAATTCCAGATCAATATGGAATCAGCACTAGAAAATTCTTCCCTGTGGCAAAATCTGCTGGTACATCTGAGCCCTTTTTTGATTCATTTCCATTCTGGAATGAAAAAAAACACACCCTGAAACAAATGAACAAATTCCATTTTGATGCCAAAGTAGAATCATTGCAATGTGGGGAGAATCAGAAAAAAAATCTAGTCTGAAAAGATTTAGACTTCTCTAGCACCCAGCTAGATCAGACTTCCTAAATAAAGTTCCCCTGTGTTTGCTAGTGAAACTACACAATAAGTCAGGAGACTGAAGATGTAACTACTACAAGCATACAAAAAAATATTGACTAGTGCATTTTTGATTAGTATCTGAAAATATGTGATAAGGAGTACCTCTGTGATTAATATATTTCTATTTTTGGGCTTACTGTTTTTATTTTAATCTAAAAATATCAAACATATTTGGAACTGTAATAATTAGTGATCCCATAACAAAGGTGCATTTGTATTTGAAAGACACCCCTACTACTTTCTTATTTAAAACACAATGGCATGATATGGGGTTATTGAACTGGCCACCCAGTGATCATTCCTCTTCTTTCTTCAGTTCCAAATAGTAATTTATTCATGGGTTGAGAATGTTTGTCTGCTTTTTGAACTCAACCTTGACACTGTGAAGTAAGCTGCTATGTTGATATTCATGATTTGGGAATTGAAAGATGTTTGCCTTTTCAATCTCATAAAATTTGAATTTAATATTTTATTAAATGTACCGTACTTATTCCCTTGTTCATGCAGTGAGCAAACAGTAAAGAAAAATGACATAAAAAATATTGGGTAGAAAGACTGAAGAAAATATGCAGAGGTAAAAAAGGGAAAAAATAGGAAAAACAATCTAAGCCATTTAAATAACGTTTTTTCCACTTTACTTGGATGTAAAACTACTTAAGAAAGTTACTTAACACTTCACTATTGTGCAGTATAACACTATTTCTGTGAAAATCACCATTTCAGTAACTTGTCTCAGCAGAAATCCAATGACCTAAATATCTTCAATTACTCATTTTTACCCTTTTATCACTATGATGTGCATTTCTTGAACCTTGCTTAAAAGTTCTCTTTCATCCTTGCAGGGCTCTTGGAAGCCCATCAAATCAAGGCTATTTTGAGCTGTGAGTGGGTGGGAGATAGGAAAATGAGGATTAGAGTCTCATGTTTGATGGATTATTGTGATGGTGAGGAAGATCCAGCTAATCACAACATAATCACTGTCCTGAGCAGATTGAAAAGGCAAGTACAGTTTGATCAGTTAAACTGTTAGCAGTAGCAGCATAGAAGTAGCAGCGTAGAAAGAGAGTTGTTTAAATACAAGGAACAGACACCAGTAGGTTTGAAGAGATGAAGCATTTACTGTCCTGTGTTTACTGGACAGTAAAGAATAAGAGAAGATGATAGAGCCTACTTATCAATACGAAATCCAAGCAGTGATTTTTAGTGTGAATAATTTCACAGGGTGAAGGGAAATCTTGGAAAAGAATGGCAGAATCAGGTATTAGAAGCTGAAGTCAGACAAATTTGATTCAGAAAGGAGAAGATATATTTAACAGTGAGGATGATTCATGCAAATTGTTGCAGGGGATCGTCTAATTACAAAAGTAATTGCCTCAATGCAAATGTACCTTTAATGGGCTGTGAGGTACAAAGAACAGAAGAAGTGACCTGTTGGTCCTTTTTGACCTTACACATTATCAGTATATTGCAAAATCTAAAAGAAAACTTCACTGTTCATTTCAAGTTGCTTATCTGATAATTCATGGGAAGCTGTTAAAACAAGGAGTAGATTTTTATTCTTGGTACTTTCTAAAAGTTTCTAAAAGTAATGAAAAGAATTCTGCCTGTAGATCTAATGGTTCATTTCAGTGCTCAAAACTGGTGCTCTGCCTTGGTCAAAGAAAAAGTCCCCATGGCATGTTGCTGTTTCAGAATCTGCAAATGCAGGAAGACAGCTGCAGTTTTGCTTACCTTAATGTGAAGAGTTAGGGGAAGATACCTATATAAAATACAGTAAAATGATATGGGTGCTGGTTTAATACCAATAGCACTACTGCTTGCAATTAAACTGGTAGAGCCTATTATGGAAATCAAATTGGAAATGTCTGATAAGTCATAAGTGCACCTGTGAAACTGAAAATATGCCTCCATAGGAGAAATACACAAGTTTTTAGAAGAACTTTTGTATAAGATAGTAATTGCAAACAGAATACCTGTTTAAAGCTCTGAGATAACAGGCTTATTTTTACAAGGCCTGAAATTAAGAACTAACTCTGGTATAAAAGTTCACATCTTAGAAAAGAAGTAGGCAGTGCTTTTGGGGGAAGGGATGCTCTTGTAGAAGCAAGCCAAGAAAGAAGGAAACTGTCTTTCCTTAACAGTTGTAGGCAGAATTTGTATCAGAGCCATAATACTAAGGCTGAATCACTAGAGGATGTGTTTAAAACAGCTTGGTCTATTCAAGTTTTAGAAGAACTGATGAACGGCAGTTTTAGTTGGAAGAGAAAAATGAAAAAAAAAAGAGGAAAGCAGAATTATAACATGGCTAGGGCAAAAAGCCCATATGCTGAGTTTGTGAGTAGCCATTTATGTGATAGCAAAGGTAAGAAGTTCTGCCACTTATTTTTTTTTTGCTGCACTTTCATTACATGTGGAAAGAAGGCAGAATGGTATTAAACTGACATCCTGCCCCAACTGCCAGAATGTCTTGTTATGTCTTCAAAGCCTAGATTCACACAGCAGAAGGCTCTGTCTGCTTTAGTCACTTGCTCACTAGTAAGGGATTTCATACAGTCTGTGGGAAACCTGGGCTCAAATCCCTCTTCTGCTGTTGGAAGGCTAGAAAATATAAGTCCTTTTCATTTCAGTGGTAAGAAGAAACTCAACTGCCAGACTGCAGAATATTTTGAAACTGAGAAATTCTCAGTCTCTTCTGTTAGTTTTTTCATTTCACGTCATACTTAAATGTTCTTTGAGTCAGAGCAGAAATAGCTATCTAGTGCCTAGAACACCTTCCTGAAAGGTGGAGAACCTCAGCTTTTGGTTCTGCTTGACTTAATGATAGATACAAGGAGGATTCTGTGTCAAATTTCTCGCACTCCTCCAAGTAGTAGGCCACTGTGCTGTTCTCACCAGGGCTGTTGCTCAAGGCAGTAACGTTCCCAAAGAAGGAACATATTGGTGGCATATGAGGGTGAAACCACTTCATGGGATTGAAACTGCAACTCCGTCAAAGTTTCTTTCTTTTTTTTTTTTCCCCTTATATGTCACATTTTGGACTTTGATTTGCAGATGTCAGCTGTGGTCCCAGCTTCCTAGCTCCTGCATGTCTGTCTTATTGTCCATTCTTTCTCTAACCTAACTCAAACTCTTAACAGAATTCTTCTGCAAGTAAAATTCCAGCTTTTTCTGATCCGATGTTGTCCTGTTTTCCTCAGAATGATCAGACTTTGTTTCTGACTGTGATTCTGTTTGCAGTACAAGTCTGCAGGAAATCAGCAGACTCTAAAACTCCCAATACTATTTTTGATATACAAATCCCCCATGTTGATGGAAAGATCCAGGAGTAATTGATGAGACAGTATCTCCAAGTATTGAAGTCTATTTCATATGTTTTTCTTTGAAGTAACTATCAATTCCTAGGATGCAAAAATTTTATTATAAAAATTCTGGACAGCCTGTGCCTTTCTAATAAACTATTCCCATTCCATCTTTCTCTTTATGCAGATATCAAATTGCAGATCTTTGTCAGAAATGAGTTATAACAGCAGGGTGCAGAGCAATAATTATTCATGCCAGGACTGCGGTGATAGACATTACTCATAACGACTCAAATTAATCATAAAGCATATGATTGATGATGAGTACATCAAATTATGTGGTGTGGACGAATGAAGATTGTGGATATCGTTAAACATGTCTTTGATCCAAAATCAGAGGTGATTTTTTTGAGAGAGCTCAAATCATCTGGCTATTTTATTTAGTCATTAATATGAATCCACATAGCAAATAAAGGCAATCAAAGGCTCTTCAGTTGCCACTGGCAACTTTAAAATCTGTGAAAGAAGAGTCTATAAACATTCATGCTTCTGCATAGAATATTATAACTGAAACACACCAGGCATGCCAACATAACACTTCATGCTTACGGATACCTATGCTTAAGGCCCATATGTAGGCCTTAAGGTTTTATAGGGTTAAAATATGTGGTATCTCAAGTCAAAGATAAATTAAAAAGCAAACAAACATAATAAAAGAAAAACAACAAAGCAAAATTGCATTTAGTGTTATTTTGATTAGGCAAAACGATATGATCTTTCCTCTTCTGGAGATTTTGTTTTCTTACTTACATTCTGTTAAATGATAATGAAGAGTCAGATGGATGCCTACATTTGTCTGCCCTTACTGGAGCACTATTTGTATGTGTGCCCTCCAAAGATTATGAGTTTACCACAAGATAAAGTATTTTCTCTTAGAACTCTTTTCCTTTTTATGTCCTCTGCACACAAGTAGGGTGTGAATGTAATCTTGGCTTTCACCCCTCAACATGGCAACCAGCTGAGCTGAGCTGGCAGGGGTGGCAAATAGTCTGTACTGAAGAGCATTTACAGGTTACTTTCTTTCTGGAGCAAGTAGGCAGCTGAAACTGAGGAAGGGGTTGGAAGTTTCTGAGTCACAATTTCTTCCCCAAGTTGCTCTGGAGGTGCTGTAACTACTTGCTGTCCCAGACATGGGCAATTGAACACAGGATCAATTTGGCCCTCAATAAAGAAGAAATCATGAGTCTGAGAAAAATTGTTCCATTTCATGAACCAATTTTCTCATACGAAGACATAGCACATCCACAGAATTTCTGCAAACAGCATAGGAGGCAGATGTATATTATCTGTGATGAGAGGAAATGGCTGAATTGCTTATTGGGAAAAAAATTAGATTCCTTGATGATTCATTATTTCAAAAATTGCCTGTTAAGTTAATAGGCAGTCTTTATTTTTATTATAGTTTATTATTTCTATTACACTAGCACTCAGGACCTGCTGTCAAAAACTGGGTCTTGCTGTGCTTGGCTCTATGTACAAATAAAATCTTCTGATGTTCTCTGCCCCAAGAAGCTTCCTGATTTAAATGCTGAGAATGGGCATATCTCTTCAAGGCTCTTGCTAAGTATTTTAAAATCTCTTCAGGTGGTACAAAACAATGAGGAGCTTTCTGCAAACAAATTGTTAACATTCTTTCTTTCCTGAAGAATTTTTCTGTAGCAGAGGAAATAGCTTGGAATGGTAGGACATTCAAAGAAACACAAACTTATATTTGTCTTTAGTAAAGAATAGCATAAGAAAAGGCATGATGAACTCTGATGAAGAAGCCTGGACAAGTATTAAAAATACTGGCTTGTGGATTTGGTTAGCTCCAAATCTTCAAGTGATGCTTAAGTATATATATTTTAAAATAATCATTTTAGGCTGACAACAGACATAGAGTCAGTATACACATGCATATGATACTATTTGCGAAACAGTAAGTTACCAAACAATAAATGTCTTAATACTATTACACTGAAAACTCAACATTAAATGAAGCCATGTAGTACAGAAATCAGTGGGAAAAAAATTACCAACCATTAGTTCTCAGAAACAAAGAGAATATAAATTCTTAAAAAGCTGGCATTTTAATAGATGCTGAATAATAAGCAAATCATTAGGTACTGTGTCATGATGCCTTTACAGCTTTGCCTGTATTTTTAGTATATCTGTATCTCTGTAACTCCCACCTCCATATCTTGTCCATTATTTTTTCTTACTTAATTTGGCAACTCTAATTGATGATAATTTCACAGTCACTGTATCTTCATAAAGTAATTAATATCACATTCACCTAGCAGAACAAGCTGCCCACTCCTTGTATTTCAATGGAAATTTTCAAAGAGAACATTTTGTGAGCAGTGTGCTCACCACCTATTTAGTGTGCTCAGAAATGATCTTGATAGTCTATAAAAATAACAGTACACCAGTTTCAAAACAGTCTATTGGCAGAAATGGAACCAGTCTCATTTGCTTCAATCTTTTGACATTGTCTTGTGATATCTGTCTAATTCATATAAATTTGATATTGGGAAAATTGTTTCTCAAAAATGTAGACTTTAAAATCAGAGGCAGAAGTTACTCAGTGCTTTTCCCTGAAATGCAAAAGTATGAGTTTTTAAAGAAAGAGTCAAGCACTACTCGTACTTCCAATTTACATTCCTGTGTAGTACACTTTAAAAGCTTCTTCTGTGGCATTTCCTAAGTGCAAATAAGAAAATTCCAAAGACTAGTAGTTAGACTTTTCTTTTCCAGTCAATTGCATTTAATGTAATATATTTTTTAATTGGCTTTTCTTACTGAAGTGTAGCTTATTTACAAACTTAACTGCAGTGTCCCAAAAAGTTCAGTGCAATACAACATAGTGTGTATTCACAATATGCACAAAGTAATGCAAGAGATTCAACTTCAATGAAGCTGAGACGTTTTAAGCATTTTATGCCAATATCTGAGTGCCTAAATGTCATCTCCAGAGTATCTTTTTATAAACATAGCAATGAAAATGCTCATGAATCTATTAAGAAACTAAGAATTAGTTCTGATCCATAGTGTCCCTCCAGTATACATTAGCTGCACATTTTATATATTCATTTAAACTTCAAGATATAGTGAGTGGCCTGATGTCTGAAGGGCAACTATATCATCCCAACATTCCTTTAGAAAATTATTTTCTATGATTTTTTTCCAGTAAGGGGATTCCCCTATTCCGTAGTATTGACTGCCAATCTATCTATACTTCTCAATTAATTCCGAAGAATGTCATTGAATACTCTGAGTCTGGGAAGTGGAGTAATCAGGTAATATTCAGAATCACTGGACCATTTAATCTGGTTATGAGTGTTTACCTTGTGATTCTGCAGTAGAGAAAAATAAAAGCAGTGGGAAGAACACACTGAGAACAATTCAAAAATGAGCTCCAAGGAGGTTATCTTCCTGAAATGAATATTCCTAAATGCAAATCCCATTTGCAACAACAGATTAAAATAACAACTGATACTCTTTTATATTTTACAACAAAACTTTTAATAAAACATGTAGCAGTTTCTGTATCCTTTCGAGATATAATCTGCACAAGCTTTCTCAAACAAATCATATCAGTAGATGTGAGGCTACTATGGAGAGAAATCAAAGGATTTTGGAAGAAATTTGTTGGTCAAATCTTTTGAACAAGTGGGTGCTGATAATGCAAGGGGCTCTTTGAAGCACTGATGTTCCTGATGCTTCACAGCGGTAGCAGAGATACGTTAGATTAATGGATGCCTTGTTTGTGTTCACAGTGGCTCTGTAAGAGAGAAAGACTAGGAAAAATTTAGAAAAAGAAAAGAAAAAATAAAGTTTCAGAGTTACTGAGAAACAGAGAGCAGCCTAAGAACCTCAGAAAACCCACAGGTTAAGTAAGGATTGGGATGAGATAAAAAGTCTAAGAATGGTATGGAAATTTGGTGGAAAAAAACATCTTCAGAGATATGAGCTCCTAAATTTCTTCAGTAGATTGTTCTGAAAGCATGACTGTGAGGAGGTCATTTCAGATCCTAAAAATATCTTGAAATGTGCCAATTCATGAAAAATTATGTGCACATGAATAATACCAGGAACATAGATTGAGAAAAAAAAAAAAAAAAAAACCTATTACAGTTTATAGGCTACAAATTCCCATACCTACAGATATCAGTGATGATTCAGTCTCCCTCTTACACATACACAATTTACGAGGTTCTATTTTTGTCCACAGAACCTGACAGTATTCTTATAAAGTAGCTATGATTCAAGAGATTACGCATCTCCCCATCAGCAAGTGAAGGCAAAGTGGGTGGGAGAGAGGAAGGAAGAGAAGGAGAAGAGACATCATTCATTTCTGAATTAACTGAGTAGCACACAGGGCAAGAGAGAAGCATGGAAGGAATTGTGTTTCTGTGATGTGAGTTCAATCCCAGAAACTTCTGGGACTGCTCCTGGTGTGCTGTATGATGCACTAAGATTTATCAAATTTAGCAGTATGACCCTACCTCACTCCTATCTAAAAACTTACAAAATCTGTGCCAGGGATATACAGTCCCCTAAGTATTCTGGCTGTGGTTTCAGGTTAGATACATGATCCAAAACCACCAGGAAAGCTGGGTATTACTAGGAATTACTAGGAATATAGTAAGAAGAAATATTCATAGACTGTGCAGCACCTGTTTTGCCCCATACACAACTGGTTCAGGTTGTACCACAATCACTACTGAGAAACACCTTGTAGCCCAGACAGTCTGGGTCAAATCTATATGACTAGCAAATATAAATAGAGTTCATCTTTCCCTGTTTATTGCAAAAAAAGCCTCACAGCTATTTCCTTCCATTAAAGCCTTAATGACAAACAAATGCTATGTTTATTCTAAGACTGCGTCGTCTTCCTCAGGAACAGAGCACAGCTGAATACAGCTCAGGCTTCCTTTGTTTGGAATGCTTTTCTTCTCTGCTATCGGATTTCTTAATGCCTGAAAATATGATTCTCTTATGGAAGCATAATTGGTAACATTTCTTTTTTAAAACTGCAAACACAAACATACAAGCTCAGCTTCCAGTGGGAAGTAACTTCTGCTCTTTAATAGTATAAGGTGTTGACTTCTTTTCTTTATCAGTCCCTACTGTTAGTTGCCACACCTCCTATGAAATGTCTTTACTTCTATTAAGTACAATACATTACAATATGCTGAATGTGACATTTGATTAAGGTGTACCATTTAAGTTATTACCTTTTATAAATTGTTGAATGTATGAATGCATAGCTATCGAAAATCAAGTGAGTTCTCTTATAGAATTGATATTATAGAATTTATTAAACTAATTTGATTTTTGAGTTGATGAGGTTTAGAGTATTACACAGTTGCATCAATAAAAAGAAGCCATCAGGGCAGAGAGGCTGGATCAACCAGAGAAGATGTGGGTGCTTGGAGATGTAGCCAAAATTTTGAACAGAAATTACTAAGAAAAAATTGCTTTGCCACGCATCTCTTACATTAGGTAAAAGTGAAATAGGTGACTTGAAAAGCAAAATCCCCAGCCTTTTTTAAAGATGTGACTAAATATGAAAACACTAATCACTGCAGGAATAAAATAACCTGAAAAACACCACATGAACTTACCAGAAATGTTAAGATGCTGTTAACACTCTGTGAGCAGCAGACTGATTCACATTGATCTTGTAAAAAGCACAAACACCACAATTTTCTGTTAGTTAGGTCTTCTACCTAGGCAGTTAGTTACATGCTTAAGTTTTGTCACAACACTTCCTCATTGGAATTAATTGGGGTTTTAATTTTTTCTTTCTCTCTCTCTCTTTAAAACTGGTTGCTATTCAAAGGAATTGACTTGATTTTAAATTCACAATTGAATGTTTTTTGAATTTCTTAAGGGCCTTGAATACTGTTTTTTTCTGTATAATCTTTTTTATCTTTACTTCAGTACCATTAATCTCACACTGATGTCATCACTGTGTTTTAGGTTGGCAAAAGATAGTGTATTCTTTCTCATTTATCTCCTTACTTTCTCATTTATCTCCTTACATTTACACAACACTGGTAGTTTCTTTTGGTGAATGGACTTTTGGAATTCTCTTTTTATGACCCCAAAATTTTTTAATTTGGACCTGTATGTAAAAGATAATATGGACAGGGAAGTTTGGTTTGATTTGCAGCTATGGGCTATGACTTCACTTGAAACCATTTAATTATTATCCACTTCAATCACATAAGCTGCTTCAAGAGTGCTAATACAGACCATTGCTTACTGTTGTGGGTTACTAATTGGAGTTGTTTCAGGAAAGATTAAGTAGGCACAGCATATTTGGTTATAGGAAAACTTATTTTCTCTCCTCAGAAAACCTCACAGCATGCCTAATATTGATCTCTGTATTGGGTGATTTTCTTGTTACTGAGGTCACTTGACATTCTGTTGGCTTTTTTACCACTTGGCCACTTGTTGCATGTGACACCTTCTGTTGGTATGCCTCTTTGCATTTTCCACCTGCTTAGTTCTTACCCAGGCTTCAAGCTAACATAATGTCAAACATCTCTTTCAGTAGCTGAAGTCTATCATACCACTATAGCTTTAACCAGGCACTTTGGATTTCTTTGCATGCAGTCTATTCCCACTACTAAGCCAGTTATCTCAAAATTCATTTTACTTTGCTATTTAAAAGTGTCAGATTAAATTGAAGGATATTATATTTGCCTTGGAAGAAAACATCTAGCATCCCTTTGATTAATTGATTTGAATTACTAATGTTTAGTTTTTTTATTACAGATTTGAATGCAAGGGAGCTCAGTGTCTGTTCATCTTTTGCACCAAGACACTCTGATGAAAAAATTTTGTACTGCCCCCCAGTAAAACATCTAGTTCTACTGATGTGTACTATGATATATTCCTTTCCTTCTGCTCTTCTGCCTTCCCAAGCTTAACTTTCCTTTGGATTTCTTAAGCATCTATAGCAAGTCCAACTGCAAATAGATCTTCACCCTCCAAATGACTCAATCCTTCTGTCATACAGTTCGCCTATTGGTGTAACATCTGCTATACAGAACAGATATATCCTATACTTAGTAGCTTTAAACTACTCTGACACAGAAACCTCTTCATTTCATCTGTAGCAAACTGGGGAGTCAAATTGTGTTTCTATGTGTGAGTAAGAGGCAATTTCCGTATTCTCTGCCTGTTCAGGAATTTCTGATCACCTGGAATGAATCTCAAGTTCTCAAAAGCTTGAGCAAATAAAGCCAAGACTAATGTTTCCTTTAGGACCAGTTGAAGTTAACTATTCTGCTGATAATTTTGTATGTTTGACACTATGAATCCTGATGGAATGCAATGCTGACACTAAGCAATGCTGATGGAAGAACTTGCACATTCACTGTCTTCATCTTATGTGCTGTGATAATAAAATCTGCATGAAACAAAGCAAAGCACTGAAACACTAAATAGCTGATACTCATTTCACCATCTAGAACAATATACTCTGAACTCTTCAGTCCATGGTCTAGCACCCTCCTTTTTCTCTCAGTCTGGAATAAATACACTGAATCATGGGGAATCCAGGCTGACTGGAATTCTAGCTTGGTCTCTTGCCCAGCTGAAATCTTATCTGCAGCTTCTCTTGGGTTCTGTCAAATTCAGCAGTCATATAGTATATGCTTCATTCTTTTCTTCTGTATTTTTTTAAAACGATTTAATGGTTTTGAAAGTATATTTTCCCTTAGCCTTTAGTGTATGCTTCATTCTTTTTTCTTAGAGATCATTTCTATTATCGTTTCTTTCAACATTGTTTTGTCATTTATAAGCAGTAATGATCAGAAACAGAAGATGCCATTGTGAAAGAACTAGTTTTAAAATAAGGTAGAAAAAAATACAGAGATAAGAAGTGTAGTGACAGAGAACTTTTAGTTCAAAGTATTTCAGATTTTGTGCATCACAACTTTCTCAATTTTTTTATCTTCTTATTTACTCACAGACACACCATCTTTTCATTGCAACTAAAAATGCGAGATATCTAATAAGCTACAGACTTGTGACATAGGTCTTTAAAATCACAGTTTAATCATAATCTTTTTGTTTAATTCTGGGAAAGGTATGCTTTATTTTTGTGCTGACATTTATCATATCCTTAACATTTTTTTTTGTGCGTTGACGTTGTTTACAGGTGTACTACTGATGATTTATAGCAGTGTTACTGAGGAGAATTGGGTCTCTCTAGTTTTTATTTCTCATCTTTTCACAGAACAAAACATTCACATGCAGAGTAGAACATAATTTTACTTAATGAAACAGGCAAGAACCTCATTTTCTGGTGTAACTCCTGTGGTATCAATAAAAGTAGATTATAATTTGATGCCAATGCCAATATGATGCCAAGTCAGGCTCCATGTACAGCAGTAGATATACCTACCCTTATTTACACCAGCTGAAAATTTAGCCCAGTATTCTGGGACAAATAAATGCTAGTTTTGTAACTAGTTTTATTTTCAGGTTGTTGTTCAATCTCTTATGGATTTGCTCAGAGGTTTTTACCTATTTTATCTATCTGCTTTGCTTTCTGTGAGTCTGTTCCTCAAAAAATGTCTGAGGCAGGGCAGCAGCCCACACATAAGCAGAAGAAGACAGAAGGAGAAAGAATGAAAACAAGGAGTCAGTAGAGCAGTGCCAGGTTTCAGTAGCTGAGGATCCGCTCAGAAAAATTTTCAGTGCTTCTTTCAATCTTGCTAATGATGGTGTGTAACTTCAGTCTTTGGTTTGAGTCCTTTGGGAAATACACTAGCAATAAGAATAGAAAAGCAATTTAAGTGGCATCTTTGATCATCATTGCTGTCAATCAAGCTGGGGCTTGGCATTAACATATGCTCTTCTGAGGAAAAACTAATCTATTCCATTTGGTAACATATTAGAATTGTTAGTATTACAAAAACGAGACTGAAAACCTGAACTTTTTCATTGGAAGCCTGGAGAAGAGTGGATGAAAACTTTATTTAGTGTTCTTTTGTTAGAAAACAGTGATTTGCTGAAACAAGATACTATTCATGGGAAAAGCTTTAAAAAATATACTCTTTATTTTCAGCTTTCAAGAATAAGTCTAGTGTTAGTGAAATGCTCTGTATTAATTCTTGTAGATTGAGATCTCATTTCCAATTTTAAGAGAGGTTTTATTAATAATGTTAAGCTAAATATGGTAAGAAGAGAAAACAAACTGAAATACAAATAAAGCAATCAAATACTGCAGAATTATGCTGAGTACTCCCCTCCTCCTGCCCTTTTTTTTTCACCCTGAGTCAAGCTAATAGTTTTTTACTAAATCTCAACTTTGTTCCAGGACATTTTTTGAGGAACAGACTCACATTCACAGATACCAGGTATCTGGTTCTAATCAATTTCATTGTAATTTTTAAGGCTGAAAAGTACTATGATATCTATAATGAAATTTCTTAGATTAACCAAGGTTGCAGGCATCAGAATGAAAAATAACTTATTTTACATTTTTTTTTTCATAATTTAATTCTGTAATTTTGACAGTGATCTATCTGTGTTAATCTGTACATGTTCTTAAAAATTTTAATTGATCACAACTGCACAGAACAGTGCTGTGTGTTCTGACAGAGATGACTCAGATGACCCATATATAGTGTATATTAGCTTCACCAGTAAGAAAAACTGCAAGAAAACCAGTACTGGTTTTAGCTGAGATTCTCACATAGGCATAGCTTCTACAGAAATCTAGGGTCACAAGAAGAAAAAAAGAGTGTTGATGGCAATCATATTCTTTATTCAGTACGTGTTGTGATATAGATGCTTAGTTGGTCTGCAGAATAGGATTTCATTTTATTTTGTTTTGAATTAAATGTAGTGCAGACTCAGTGAAAAAAGGGTTTTATTGCTGTGTTCATTAGTTTCAAATTTGGATTAAAGTTATTAAAATAAGCTGTATCTCAAGAGTAACATTTCTCCTGAAAACTTTTAAGAAAAAAACCCTGAAAATCTGTCAGTACAGAATTGGTGAAAATGAAGGAATTTGAAATTCTGTAGTGAGAAGGAAATATTTAACATAAAATAAAATGTTATCATTATTTTGATTGACTGCAAAATTTAGGTAATTATCAAACAAAAGGCATAGAATCATGGAATCATAGAATCATAGAAAGGCTGGGTTGGAAGGGACCTCAAGGATCATCAAGTTCCATCCTCCCTGCTGCAGGCAGGGTTGCCAGCTACTAGATCAAGTACTGGATCTGTTTGCCCTGTGCCTCATCCAACTTGGCCTTAAACACTTCCAGGGATGGGACATCTACAACCTCTCTGGGCAGTCTGTTGCAGCACCTCACCACTCTCTCAGCAAAAACTTCCTTCTGACATCTAATCTAAATCTCCCTTCCTTTATCTTAAAGCTATTACCTCTTGTCCTATCATTATCTACCCATGTAAAAAGTTGATTTCCATCATGTTTATAAACTCCCTTTAAAAACTGGAAGGCCACAATGAGGTCTCCCGAGCAGCCTTCTCTTTTCCAGGCTGAACAGCACAGTTCCTTCAGCCTATTTTCATAGGAGGAGGTGTTCCCGTCCTTGGGTCATCTTTGTGAACCACTCTCTGGATCCTCTCCTCCTCATCTTCTCTGTGTTTGGGGCCCCAGACTTGGACTCAGTAATGCAGCTGGGGCCATACAAGGGCAGAGTAGAGAGGGACAATCACCTCCCTATCCCTGCTGGCCACCCTTCTTCTGATGCAGCCTAGGATACTCTTGGCCTTCTGGGCTGCAAGTACATACTGCTGGCTCAAGTTAAGCTTTTCATCAAACAAGACTCCTAAGTCCTTCTCAGCAGGACTACTCTCAAGGAGTTCTCCTGGTTTGCATACATATCTGAGACTAGCTCAATCCAAGCACAAAACCTTGCACTTTACTTTCTTGAACCACATTGGGTTCATAAGGGCCCACCTTTTGAATTTATCAAGGTCTCTCTTAATGACATCCCTTTCTTCTGCTGTAATAATCATACTGCTCAGCTTGGTGTCATCAGCAAACTTGCTGAGATTGCATAAGTGATCCAATCTCTGTAAGTTTTGTTTAATTGCTTAAAATTAGAAAAAAAAAAAAAACATTTTTAGTCACAGTCAATAATCATCAGAACACATTACTGAGAGTGCACTGCAATATGCAATCTTGAGAGCAAGATGGTGCATTTCTTTGAAAGGTATAGCTTAGGTAGAGAGAAATGGGAAAAACATACTGTGCTTCACTCTGGAGCAGATCCAATAGGGCAGTCAAAGCAAACTCTTCTAGGTTTAAATTTGGGGAAACTGTGAGTCACACTTTATTCCCCTCAAACGATAATTCTTGTATCTCATAGTTAGACACTCTTGTGTTATATTATTTCCATGGCAGAATAAAACTGAAAGTGTTGCATGACATGCACTAAACAGAATGTGTTAAGATGTCTGTCTTAGTTACCCAGAAAAAAATCTGGAGTAACTCAAGATTTTGGCTCATTGATTTTAGACTTTACACTTAGCAAAATGTAAAGGCAAGTGTAACTGAAGAAGTATCAAAGTCACTTGGAGTTAATCTGTTTTAGGTAAACTGATACAATGTTGTTAAGTCATGTTTATAAAAAAATACAAAGGGCTCAAGTGAATTAGTAGAGAAAGCTTCACAACATGTTTTTTTTTTTTAATTTATTTTTTTAAATTTTTTTTTTTTTTTAAATGAGTCAGAAGAAGAGCTGTCCTTTCTAACTATTCTGTTGCTTCCAACCGCCTAGCTTAGTGCCTACTGACATGATGCAGAGATCTGGCAGAGCACAAATATTTTTTAAAGCTTACTCATTAACACTTCAGACCCATCCATCAGCATGATTGACATCAAGAGACAAAGAAATTATTTTTTATAGGACACAACATGTATGGAAGGCTTTCTGCAGGCTAATGCAGCACACCTGACGGATGTGTGAGTCATTTGACACAATGGGTGGTACTCATGCACATTCTATCACCTTGCAATCAACTCAGTATAGCACTCCTCCTTATTTTCTGAATCCATCTTTCCTCAAAGTAGAGAGTTTAGGAATAACTGCACATGAATCAATGAAAAATCTTTTATATACTCTGCCTCTGAGATGTTACTAATAATGTTGTTAATGACATTATTTGATATGGTGTTAGGAAAATAATAAACTTCCTGAACTGTGCCTAAGAGATATGCATCATGTGTTCCATGCCATGCACTTTGTATTGCACCAAATGAACCTGGTAAAGACTAATTGGCATTGGTGAGTAATATAAAAGTTCAATAAAGATGATTTGTCACCTTTTGCTTGTCTGCTCAATGTTGTCTCTAAAAGGTAATAGGCTTCAATACATTCTGCTGTATGCAAAAGTGAGAGTCGCAATGGATTTTAAAGTAATATTAACATTATGAGGAAAGAGAAACAATTAAAAGCTCCAAATAAAACATCTTCTGGTTGAGAAATTGGCCTATGAGAAACAGACGTTATAATGCGGAAACTTTTAAAAGTTTCAGTTTTCTTTTAAGTGATCTGAAAATCGTTTGCCAAATGTTTCAGAGGGCTCCTCTGCCTATCTATAGAAGCAAGGGTGGCTGTACTCTGTGGCTTGCCCTGTGAATTCACACTGCAAGCCAGACTGATCCACATTCATTCATCGTATGTGTCAAGCTCAGCTTCCCCTCTTCCATCATATGCTTTCTGGATTTCATCCACAGAGCTTGAATCTTATCTTGGGTCTTATTTTGATTCAAATAGAATCATAGAATGGCTTGGGTTGAAAGGGACCTCAAAAATCATCTGGTTCCAACCAACTCCCATGGGCAGGGTTGTTGACCACTAAATAATGCACTAGATCAGATTGCCTAGGGCTGTATCAAATCTGAGCTCAAATACTTCCAGGGATGGGGCAACTACAGCTTATTTGGGCAGGGTTGGGCTCACTCCATAGACACAGGCTCTGCTGGGGTCACCCACCCCTGTTAATGAGGGAAGTTATTTGTTTCCCACTGCAGAGCCCCACAAACACCAAGGTAAAGTCAAGATGGTCATATTTTGTGATGGGGAGTGGGGCTGGATGCTTTGCCATCCCTCAAAGAGAGAGTTTCTATAGGAAAAAGCTCTGAAACAACCCTCATTTGTAATGAGTAGTCAGAATTTATTTTGAAAGATTAAGCTCTTGTCTGCCATGGCTGATGAAACCCTGTCTGGACAATCAACATACGACTGCCTGGAACACTCATTTGTACTTGGAGCAATTAAGGAATGAGAATGAAGAATTTATCTGAAAGACTGAAGATCGGAGTACACTGCAAATTATTTAGCTATCAGTCTTGCAAAACACTGTATTTGTGACTGGTGTTGGCTGTGTTCTGTGAAGGTTCTCGAAGTGGAGTTGAGATGCTGATGAAGTCTTCAATCAGTTTGCAAAACTAGAAAGTATCTATGCAGGTGATATAACCCCCAAAGTCCAAGGAAGGTATGGAAATTAGGAATTAATGATATCTCTTGTCCATAGTAATCACAATGAAAAAGCATAAGTAGAATGGCATAAAAATGGCGTTTTGTTTAGCAGAGAATTCCAAGCAGAGTCAAAAGGGCAAAACAACACTGTAATAGAAACATAAAATTTAAAAAACAGCAGAGAAGATGGCAGACCACATCTATAGATATGGTAGCTGAAACCCCATTTGCTCTCTTGATCTCCTTTCTCCTCCTAAGTGTCTCAGTAGGTGCAAAATAATCCAGACAAGAATGAGTGGCAACTACATAAATATTTAAGATTTCTGAGCTGTTGAATTTCCAGTTCAATCATCTGTAATGCCTGGTAACTGCAGTAACTCTACAGACAAATCTGAGAAAATAATGGTACAAATAACTCTTAGTTCTTCATTTTGTAGCTGAGAATATTCAACATGAATATTCAAAACATATTCAATACGATGACAGGATAAGAACAAAGGAAACTTAGTCCCCAAGGAGTGTATGGAAACTGCTGAGTCATGGCCTGAACAACTGATTGAGCACCTGGAGAAAGGACCCAATCAGCCCTGGAAGCACAGGTGAAGGCAATTCATCTGTGTGATCTTAGACCTCATTTAAGGGCTAACTGCTCCCCTCTGGAGCTTTTTCTGTACGCCTAGACCTTCAGAGGTGGGTGAGTATTCTTTTTATAGCATCTTCTCATTGCTGCCAGTATAGGGAAAAATCAGTATGCAGTCGTTCCTGATAGCAACTCCAGAGGAATCAGGCCATACTGATTGTTTCTGGGTGGGGTGGGGAATGCCTTTGTACTTCAGAGTCTCTTGCTGGCTGGCATTTCAAATATATTAGTACATGGTTCCATGGTATCTTTTTTCCATGGAAACTCTAGTTATTGCTGTTCCCTTCTCAAAAATATAACTTATTCCACACAATTTTGCTTTCTCATCTGTATTTCCTTCTAGTACAATGCTGCTAATCGAGGGGTGGTGTCCTGTGTACTGAGAAGGACGATGGTAGTGGTGTTAGGAACACAGTGTTTCTTGGCTTCCTTCGAATCGCATCCATATCTTTTCAGTCAAAAGTTTCACAAAACTGTGGGATAACTTTTTTTTTTAGAGATTGATGTGTAGGAAAGAACAGAGTAAGAGGGATCAGCTGCAAGAGAGTTTGATTCAGTTAGAGGTGGAAAAGCTAGGCTTTGGACTTTTAGCAGTGAAATCAGGCCTTTAAAGCCTCATGTTGTTTTTGGCAGACATCCTCCTCCTCCCCATCTTATTTACACTCTCTGTTCACGTCGGCTTCTCTTTGCAGCCTGTTATTTGCAGAGCAGAGCTTTTTTGCACTTCCTTCTGCCAGCCTCCAGCTGATCATGAGCTATAGAACAGTCACCCAGAAACCTGTCACCACTGGAATGGTGCACAGGAACGGGGGATATAAGTTGGATGGCAAACCCTCTGCGACAGGCTGTGGAAGAGGCTGAGTCAGCCTCTTGCTCAAAAGGCCATTACAACATTCAGTTACTGATCTACTTGCCATGTGTGATTGCACATTGCTGTTAAAAAGGCATATTGGCCCTAATCCTGAAAAGCTTTCAGGCATGTATGCATTCAGTGAGATAAAGGACTATAGGGAGATGTCTACATTTCCTACAGGGGCATCATACTGTTAAAAACAATATATAGGTGCAGTGATCTAGAATTACTTTGTGAGATTAAAGTGTGGGCTAAAACATATGTACATATATGTGATCTGCTCATATATATAGTACATCTCTGCCTCTGAGTGACATTACCACTGGAATAATAAGGCCTAGAAATAACATAGTGAAAAATTTAGATTGCTATTTTTGAGTCTTTCATTTGTGAACTGCCAAGGAGTAGATTGTTATATCCTCAAATTTATCTTTGAAAATTATCTACAAATAACTTACTTGTGAAACTTGTTTGACAGGGTGCCTTGAGTGATCACCTCTCTGCAGATTCACTGAGGCTGTGTGTTTGTTTGTCTTTAAACTACCAAGATTAGTCCTTTATCTTGGCTTGTAGCAGTTTGTCTTCTCAGCTCCAAAAATTGGGAGTTCACTCAGCACTGTTGCCCCTGTGTGAAAGTCTTATAAACATAAAAATTATTTTTCTGTATCTACCTGAGATATTGACATCAAATTTCATAGAATATCACACAAACAATGCTGCTTAATATGTAGCAAATTATAAGGGCAAAGATCAGGAATTCTAGACTCCTCACAGCCCAATAAGCATGTTAATTATGCTTGTGCCCCTCTTACAGTCATTACTGTCAGCATGAATCAAGACTGTCAGTGATAGACTTGCACAACTACAGGACCCAAATTATGTAAATATAAATGAATTACATGTTCCTGCCTACTGTGTGTGAATGTATTTATCTATATACACATACATAAATTTACTGGCAACAACATCTTTTAATTTACCATGTTATCAGTTTTTCAACTAATTCAAAACTCAAATAAAATATTTTCTTGGATCCTCTCTCTCTTTCCTCTCAGTTCAAACCACTTCACTGAAAAAGAGAGAATTCCAAGGCAGAAGTTTCCATGAGTAATTTTTTTTTTTGAGTCTAATAAGTCTTAGTTGCTGACTGAGACAAAGCAGTGTTTTCTGGAGGAGAGGGACCAAAGGCTTTTGGACCAAAGGCTGGTTAGTTTTGCCTTGGCAGCAGCTGATAGAGTATGTTCATTACAGTCTGCTTTTTCTCCATTGCAAACATGCTATGGTACAGCTGATAGACTTTGCCTTCCCACTCTGAATCTAGTTTGTCTGTCTTGTTAGAAGTTATGTATCTCTCAGCAGAAGGGCTGAGATATTACACTGGGCTCTATGGTTTGTCCTGGCTCAATTGTGTCTATTCTGTTTGCATGTGAGTGAGTAGCACTCTAAACCAGATTCAGTGGGGGGAACACAAATCTTCTGAACTCACAAACTACAAAGAAGCCTGAGGTGACAGAATTAGCACAGACTGCACCTTGAAGATCATGTGGTGTGTTGAAACATCCTCCAGTCCACATAGAAGGTGGCCACTGCCTAATTCTCAGGCTATGATTCTTCTCTTAGCTGCAGACCCACATGTCTGCACTGATCCATTACAAAATCATAGTCACAATGGGTTAACTGCTACTTGCATTTAATTCTACTCTTAGCTAATTGGTTTGAGTATTTAAAAACAAAAAAATCTCATCTGTTTTATTTTAGAAATAGAAATTACCATTTGACATTACATTATTTGTAGTTTGAAAATTAAAATACGCATTGCTTGATTTAAAAACTACAAGTATATTTTTCATGTTTAGAAATTTCTTTATTGTAGTGAAATTCTTTTTCTCTAACGCAGAAAAGATACACAGAAAACTGACTTTAGGAAGATGTTGGTTGCAAACAGGCTGTGTTGTATAATAAGAGTATCTCATCACCAGAGACAAAGGAGACTTTCCGAACATCCCAGACTGTTTTTCCTCTATACATGTTTTATAGCTTGACATATGTTGGTTTCACACATGTAAGAATAAACAGCTTGCATTTTCTTAGATCAGAACAGCAATATATATTCATAAAACTACAAAGTACCTAAAAATAAATAAGGAAAAATTGAATGGGGAAAGGAAAATCAGTGATGGAGAGAAAAAATCCCACAAACCTTAGAATCATACACATGTATATAAACATATTCTTAGCACTTCAGGTTTCACAAAGAGGTTTTTCAGGGCAGCTTAATGAATTGAAAAGCTCTTGGAACACTCAAATTCAGTTCTCGGACGCATTTCCTCCAGGAGCTGCGCCCCCGGGAGCGGTGACCCTGCCCTGCTCGGCCCTGCGGAGCTGTACACGCTCGCGGTGTCGCTGCAGTTTGCATTGCGGCCACGAGATGGAGCCACGAGCCCTTGTACCGCGCCGCGCACCTGCGCCGCGCACCGGCCCGGGAAGCTCTCGCTGCCCTTCCTATTCCGCGATTGCAAAATTCAGGGCAGAAAAAAGACAAAAAATACAGTTGTTGGTTGAATGATATTTTGCTACTATATAGCTCAGACGCTGTACGGACCATGCCAACAGGTACCCGGAGAAGAGGGGGGCAGAAGGAGCCGGGCTTAACGCGGGGGGAGCTGCCGCGGAGGGGAAGAGAGGGGCGCGGAGCTGAGTGCCGCAGTGCCGCCGTCGGAGGGGCTGCAGGTGCGTGCACCTCCACGGAACTGAGACAGCTTTGCTTCTGTTGGTCCTTTCTGGGATAAGTGCAAACCGTTCAATTTCAAAGGTTTCTCTCAATTTAGCCCTGCTCAAATCTGAAGTGGGTGTTTTCGTCAGAGGATGGCTGCCTGTGTGAACGAGGCTGGCAGTGAGAGTGATGCCCCCAGGCCTGTTGGTTTAGCTGGAGCAGCTGGCAGTGTGTGGTTGGTCTCTGTGCTATATCACGTTCTATAAACTCATGGAAATGAGTCCTTGGTGATGATGGCAATCAATAGAGGTGAAACTTCAGAGTCCAGTTCGTGACTTAAATGTTCCTGTATCAAGAAAGCTCACCATCAGGGATATTTCCTCATCTTGTGCCCTCACATTGATCTCTTGCCTGCGTGGTCTGTCTCAGCATGCACACAGCTCGGAGTATGGGTCGTCTGCATAATAATACATCTGCACAGTATGTGTAAAATGCGTGGCACACTTACTTGCTTTTACATCATAAAGCATGCAGTATTAGTGATAAGTATGTTCAATAGGCAAAACTAGATTAAAATTAAAATTATTAGTTTTATGTGTTGGGCTCAATAGTGGACTCTAATTGTGTTCTTTGAATGTGAAACTTGAGGAATGTGAATTTAGCAAAGGATTTCAGATGGCAGTTTCAGATTTGTTTTATATGGCAAGCTGTCTGAACAAACTCTGGAAACTGGACAAATGCTTATGTAATGCTTCAGGACCTGGTGTCAGAGATGGAAATGTCACTTTGAGTGGTTTATATACACATTAGTACCTGGAAATGTGATGTACCTTGTGATGACTGCTTGAGGATGAATGTTGGCAAAAGTATTGTGAGGACCCCTTCCATATCCCATTTTTCTAGAAGTTCTTGGCTTTTTTTAGGAGATGTAACTTCTCAGAATGAGATTAAGGTAATTCTCTGTGGAGCTGCTTGGAAGATTAAAGTGATGCCTATTACTGTATGAGCATTTGTACTAGATTAAGGGAAATATGGCTGAGACATTTTGTTCTTTTCTACTTAAGCAAGACATAAGAACTTTGAGAAATAACGCTTGAAAAAAGGCATTTCCCTCCTAGTCTCTTTTTCTCAAGGGATCATTCCTTTGGCATCCAGCCAATTCATTTCCTTTAGAGCCAAATCGTTTATTCTGAATAAACATTTTTGTCCTGTATGTATATGTATACTCCTACATATCCACACATGCAATTTTTACAATCTAGAAAAGAAGCTAAAGAACTTATGCAAACATCTGAGAGTGGGAGGCATTGATTATTAAATGAAGCAATTGAGTCCAGAGTACAAGTAATTGTGTAGAAACATCCATTTTTATAAGAGTTGGATGACACACTGAGCTTGGCTCATGAAAAACATTCTAAAGTCATTTATTTTCTCTCTTTAAAAGATGAATACTTGTTTCAAAGTTCTGCTGGTAGTAGGAGGTCTGTTCTACCCTGGATCCACCACTGATGAGGAGATTGACTGTTGGTTGTTGCTCAGCCAGCAACAGAATAGAAGAGACTTGGTGGAAGTGGGCTTGCTTCAGAGATTTACAGAAGTCAGATTTTTTTTTTTATATGCTTCTTTATGAGTGCATATATATTATAGTATTTGGAAGCAGTGAACAATTTTACAGGGAAGACTTTAATCAATGATGTGCCACCTCAAGAAAAGGTTTTTTTTGTTTCATTTTTATAATAATCTCTGTATTTGCTGGAACAAGATTTCAGCCATCTTAAATTCCCAGGAATCAATCTGAGTTTAGGCCCTATCCTTGTGTATAGGCTTCTGCCTTGGAATACAAGCTGGAAGCTGGGGGGAGGGGGGTGGTGGTGGTGGTAGTCTTTCCCTGATATTGCTGTAGGGTCAGCCTCAGTCCCCAGTTTCCTTCTTTACAAATGGCCTTCAAGCTGCCCTCCAGCAGCAGATGAATTCTGCTGGAACATGCTTTTTGTGTTTGAGCACTGGAATTCTGAACCAAAACTAAGAAAGCCTAGGCACCCCCTGGGAAGGCTTAATCTGCTAATAACATTACTTCAGACCTCAATAGTGAAGATCAAGCCTTTTTTTTGTGTGTGTGTATTACAACTTACATTTTATTTGTTTATAATCATTATTTTTCTTAGATTTAATATGAAAATCATTGCTTAAAAAAAAAAAAAAGAAAGAAAGAAAAGCCTTCTGTTGTTTTTTTGACTACTAATTTTAAGCAGCACTTCAGTGTCTGACAAGGGGATTGCTTTATGTTAATTATTTTTTGATGTGAGCATAATCATGTACAAAATTTGCTTTCATGCACAGTCTTCCATGTGAGTTTGTTTTTGAAATCTGAACCTTAGCAGGGAACAAAATAAATCATTACAATCTTCAGAGTTATTATAATCTGATTGTCATAGAACAAAATATCTTGTCATCTTCCCCTATGTGGCTCTTCCATGTAAGTGTTGCTTTGCATCATTTATTCTGTTATACTTCATTGATTATGTTGCTTCAAAATTGTTATTTATCCAGCCTCACAGCCATTTGAACAAGAAAAGGTAAATATTGTGGGCTAAGCTCTATTTTAGATTCTTATAAACAAAGTCCTTAAAGCTGTAATTCTAAACTCAAGCATTTGGTTACACTGATGACCTCTGGAACAAAATAGATCTGGTTTCTGAATCAAGGAAGAGGAATAAAGTTGAATTTAAAAAATGTATCCACCATAAGCTTCAGTTCTGACTACCCAGATCTGGAGGAAACTTAGTGAACTGAATTTGTTCTCTCTGTTGGATTAGTTTTGACACATATCTAAAGAGATATTTAGCCAATAGTTGGAGATTATACACATCTGTCAGCTAAATCAAAGATTCGAAGGCTAAATCTACCATTTGGAGAAACATGTAGATCCATCTAGATGCTAGATAAACAGTTTTTTTACAAATGCTTAAACTGTACATAATTGTTCTTCTAGTGGTAACTTTCAGAAAATTATTATTAGAAGGATGGAAGAAATGTTTTATGCAGTGATCTTAAAATTGCATTGCAGGGTTTTTAAGTAATTTGTGCCATGACCATCTCTTTTGAGATTATATAGGAAAAAGACATTTTACAAGAAAAGAAAGTCATTGATTTAAAAAAAAAATAAAATAGTGGACACCTCCATTCTTTTGTAAATTCAATGCAGGTCATAATGCTTAGCTTTACTGCACTGTTATTCTTTGTGTATTTTCTCATTTCAAATCTGTTAAGAGCTGACAGGAGAAGCAAGAGCTGTACCTGTGTGTGTTATTTAGACAGTATGTGAGTACACACACACACACACACACACACACACACACACACACATCTATATGCACTTGCCTGTATGTATGTGTATATATATTTAAGTAGACGCTTTTCAGTTCAGTAATATAAAATACGACAGAGGAATTGTAAACCTACAGGTAACTTACAGCTATTGTAATTCTGGTTAATACATTCTGGAACAATTTTTTTCTGGCTCAGATGGCAACATCATAACTTCAGATCTCATTCCGAACCATTGCTGGCTGTTCTTGGGTGTGGGAAGAGGTGATAATTAGGCAAAACTAGCTGTTCACAACATCTTCTTGGAGCTTTGTTGTTATTGATGATAAAAATGGCTTTGGAATAAATTGAAGGTTTTCATTGCAAAATGCTTGTTTTTGTCAGGGCATTTTTTAAAGTAATCTGTACACACAATTTTGTAATTGATGTTTTCAGTACCATATACAAAGGTTACTCCAAAAGTAATGCCTCCTATTTTGGCATCTATTGACATTCGTCAGTACTTGCTGAATGTTTATGGGACCAAACAGTGAGTGTGAGTGCAGTGAGGTGATAGATGGTGTATTTTGTAGTGGCAAGAGTGGGTCACCTCTGCTTGTGTGGGGAGCTGACAACTTTAAGCCGAGTAATAAATATTAGGCACATCTTGCTATGAGTGCAAGCAGGCATTTGTCTTTGCAGCATGTGTAATTCATTCTGACCTTTCCAGAAAAGGGGAACAAGGCTAGTGAAGGTATTGGAGCAAAAATTTTATGAGAAGGGGGATGAGGTAACTGGGATTGTTTAGACTGGAGAAGAGGAGATTCGGGAGAGATGTTATTGCCTTCTCCATCTACCTGAAAGGAGGTTGTGATGAGGTGGGGGTTGGCCTCTCCTCCCACATAAGTAGTGATAGAACAAAAGGGAATGGCCTCAAGTTGCAACAGATAATGTTCAATTTGGGTATTAGGAAAAACTTATTCTGGTAGGTGGACAGTTGAACTAGAGGATCTTAAAAAGGTCTTTTCAACCTTAATGATTTTATGATTCTGTGACTTCCCATGCTTCCAAAATCAATTACAACTAGTAGAACTTCGCTACTTCTGTTTTTTAGTTTTATTTAGAATGTAGTAAGGATCTGTTATACAGGACAGGGTACAAACACATAGGAATACCAAAAAGGATCATAGGTGGAATGATTAGAATGGTGGATTTATCTTGTCAAATGTTGGAAATGTTGTCAAATACACTGTTGTGATTACTTCTACTTCAGTAGATCCCTCTTGCCCACCATATTTGCTCTTAATTTCCCAAATCTTATCAGCTCCTCAGTGACTTTGCAGCATCCTTCCCTGTCACTTTGCCTGACAAATTAATTGGTGGCTGTTAGTGTGTGTTTTAAGGTAAACCTATCCTCTATGTTCTCATTGATCTCATGTTGGAAGGAGAAAGGAGAATAGTTCTGAAAGGTTTTGGGTCTGGGAACATCAGGAATACTAGCTAATACTTTTCCAAATGCTTTTGTAATAGTGTGAAAATGTGCAAAAGGTCTTATTTACAGCTAACATAGACAAAAGGATTTGAAAATGAAAAGCAACTCCAGCATACTCACTATTAATTCTTGTTTTTGGACATTCAGCTTTGCATTTGACTGTGTCCTTAGCGTCTACATTCTGTGTGTAATCCAGGTGCTTATGACCCTGTTTTTCAAGGCTTTTGAACTCTCTGTGTAAAAATATCAAACTTCAAAGTGCTTGTTGTTATCAATATTTCCATAAAGGCTGAAGATTTATAGGAGTATAACTGATTTTCCACACCAGCTAGCAATTGAAATGTTTTATGATGTTTTCCATACAGATTTTTCCCTGTCCCATTTTACCTGTGTTTTTCTGTTTCAGTTCACTCAGTGGCTCAAGCTTCCTGTTTTTGCTGGCCTCCTCACTCAAGTCTGCCTTGAGTCCTTCCCTCTGGTAAGCTTCTGTGAAATTCCTCTCATAGCCTGTCGCTGCCCTGGCAGTGTGACCAGCTGCCATTTGCTCTCATTGATGTTGCTTCTTTAATTGGTCAAGCATTCTGCATGCTCCCTTTAGAGCTGCTGCAGGTTGGTTTTGGTGGGTGCAATGAGTGGGATGAAATTGCCAACATCTCTGGAGGCAAAGACCATTTTATCTGAGCAGCAGCTTCTGTTTCTAAACCCACAGGATAAGTATAAGTAGGATTTTTCCATCATGTCAATAGGGTTTTTCCATTCTTAGCCTGTGCAATTCTGATGTTTCTTTGTAAGTGTTAGAGCTGGACTGATTCTGCATGCTGATGTATCAGTCTCTCAAATTTTCACTAATATGCAACCCACTTTTGCTGGTTCTGTGCTGGGTTTGTCAGCTGGCTGGCTTTGATTTAGGCAGTTCAAGTTCTAGGGAATTTTCATGCATGCAGCTTAAAGTGTGGCAGGATTCCTTTACAAGCAAGATACTTTGTTGTGAAGCTCTCTATATCAAAGCAGCTCTTGGGTCTCTCACTGTAGACCTAAAATAATTTGCAGTGTGCAAAGGGTATTCCTGTGCACATGTATGTCTTGCAATCTGCAAGAAAGAATGCTGCAAATGAACTATTCAATGATTTTTTTCTTTAAAAAAGATGTTATAACTATGCTGGAGTGATTAGAAATATTGTATCCTGAAAGCTAAACTTAGAACTTTTAAGACTGCAGCATGTTTCCCAGGAATCCAGCATTCTCTGATTCTATGTAGCTTCTTCATTCTGTTATTTATAAGACACACTAATTTGCAATAACATGCAATACTTCACCTATAATTTGGAAGGGCAACAAAATTTGCTTATGTGGCCAATACTGAGCTGGTAATATTGTGGTCACATTTTTTTCCCCTCCCCAAATTATTATTTGAAAAAATTAGAACTTAATGTCCAGAATCAGTTTCAATGAATTTCCCAACAGAAGGAGTTATTAGAAAAACAAATGCTTTTAAATAGTTAAAATACATGCTGACATTTCTAAAGTTAGAAAATTGTAGTGTTTTTTATTAAACCTTTTATTAAACCTTTTTTTTTTTTTTTTTTTTTTTTTTTTTTTAGGGGATTTAGGTAAAACAGATTAAAAGAGAAAATTTAACTAAAATACAATGATTTTTACCTGGAAAATACTATTTATGTGCATTGATAATCAGTTCAAGCAAACACTGAAGTTTTTATTGGCATTCTATTCATGCCAGTCACCAAAATGTTCACAGAGATTCTGTCTCTACTATTCATCTATACAAACATTTCACTGCAGTGCTCGCAGACTGACACATCAGCCCTCCTGCTCATAGCAGACAAGGTTCACTGGTACCTGTGTTTGGCATGGTGGTCTTTTTGTGCTCCCTTCTACAGTGGTTGCATGGTAGCATGAAAATTTTGCTAAAAATATTTCACATAGACAGGATCTGGCAGTCAGAGTTATTCAGACAATATGCAGATTGAGCTCTTGGCCTCTTCAGTGAAACTGCTAGCAGAGTGTTAGTTGATGGAGTTTGCTCTGGTGCATTGTGAGAAGTTGATCTGTACTAATGGACAAATGGGACTGTGGCCAAATGTAGAATGCATGGGAGCTGGCAGAAGTCCTTGGTCACTAACCAATATTAAGTAGTTTCAGACTAGTTCTGAGTTCATTACTAACCTGCTTGATCATGTTTCTTGCTTTCTGAAAGTTTCAGACCAAAGAGCAGCTCAGCATAAGAGCAGTGTCTTTTCATTAGATCTGTTTGATTTATCGGCTGCCTTTGGAACTGTCAGCCAAAGCCATGGCCTTGAGCACCTGTCAGGCCTCTTGGGCTTGCTCAGGACCTGAGATGTGAATGTTTACTTTCCCTAAGCAGTACTGGCTGCTCTTAGCAGTCCTCTGACCTTATTTAAGTTTTCTCTTAGTCCTCTGGAAAGTTTCTAGATTTTCAGATGTGGTTAGACTGCAGTATTTCCAGTGAATTGATAGTGATTAAACAGAGGATATACAATCTTACCCTTTTCTGCTTGCTTAAGACTCTGTTCTTGTGTACAAATGCTTGTCCTCTTCATTTCAGCATTCCTCTAAACAGATTTTGTGTTTATTTGCTCTCCCATTTCTCATTGTGAAGAACTTTTGAGGAAAACCTCAGTATTTTTTAGTGTATGTGATTAAAATTCTCAAGCTGTTTTCCTATCAGCTGTTATCTCTGCAGCAAGGATTAATAGGAAAATAGAAATTTGTTACCAACTCAGAATGTCACTCAGAAGAAGGAGTTTTGAACTTGTGATCGGCATCAGACCCCAGCTTCCTGCAAGCGATGTGGGAGCTGCTGCTGCTACACATATTGTGCTGCTGCATGAGTGGGAGGAGATGAAACTTCTGCCATTTCTATGGCATCACTCAGCAAGGTGTAAATGAAGTATGAAATAAAAACTCTCAGCCCACTCAGTGCACAGACAGAAAGAAGACTGTGCTTTATACTTGCTGCTGTGATGAGCTATTTGCTGTAATATTAACCTTACGTAGTACCAGAATGTTTCCTAAGTTTTCTTCTGACTCGAGATTAAAAAATGATTTCTTGTAGGTTTCCTCCTTTTTCTCTCTTTCCACCAGCGCACTACTGCATGTCAAAGCTGGTGATGCCGTGCAGAGCAGGAATGAGGTAAAAAGCCTGACAAGGAGATCCTTTTCTTGAAGAAATTCTAACTGAATCAGTAGGCACAGTTTGCAGTGAACTTCAGGGTAAAATGATAAAACACCACACACTGGATGCAGCTCCAGGTATAAAAACATTTGTTGTTTTCATTTTACTGAGCTCAGACAGGTGATTTGGAGGGAAGGAGCCATAGGTGGTAATGTATCTATGCTGTTTAAGTTCATTAGCATCAAGGAGTCTGTGTTGCTAGGTAGCTTATTTGGTATAGTAGCAATCTTTGGATGGAAATGCTTTTCAGCTCTGGATTTGCCCCTAGGTCTTGCCCTCTTAGCTTAACAAATTGCTGCCTAGAACTTTGTGAGATCCCATTCATTGTTTTTAAGCTATAAACAAGTGTGTGACAGCCTTTTTATTTTGCTGAAAGTGTTGAGTTTCTGGAGCCTCTGAGCTATATTCTAAGCTGGTGTAAATAATGTAACTTCACTGATGTCAATAAAATGGAGCCAGTTTATACCAGCTGAAACTCAGTCTCTTCAGAGGCAAGTCAGCCCCTAATCTCTGTGCCATTCACACAGAGGCATATATTTCTCTGTGTTTTTTTTTTTAATCCTCATGTGTCCTTTGTAGAACTAAGCGATCCGTGCTGCAGACAGTGTTGAGAGAGAGAGAAAGAAATGAGGTGGATGCTGATTTGAAATGCTGGACCCTCCCTTGTTCTGCTGAAAACTTCTGTGTGGCAGTATTGTTATTTCTCTGTATTCTACTCTTTTCTTTATATTCCCATCGTAAAAACAAAACAAAACCAAAACGATGGGGACAAAGCCAACAAACACTGAAGTATACACTGCAGTAATGGGACCTGCAGTGTAGGTTGGTAGGTAACATCTCAAAGCCTACTGGTAGTGGGGGGGCATTCAGTACCACCACTATAGGAGAAGCACAGACAGAAACAGCTACTGGGCAGTGACCAGAACCTGTGTGGTTCCTGGGCTGCTGTACAAAAGGAAAGGTCATATAGGAAGGGACACATGGGCCTGGATTTGTGTGCAGATTGGGGTCCCTGCTGATTACACTGACTACCACAATGGTGTGGACTCATACCAGTGATGAGCTTTCTGCTGGACTGTGCAGGAGGTAAAGAGATGCACTTCACCTTGCACTGTATTCAGAGTGAATCAGTCTATAGATCAGAGATCTTTAGAAAGGCAGGATAAATTCTGGTATGAGAGGTTTATATAAATGCCATCCTGATTAAAGAAGGGAGCATAAAGCTAAGAAATTACATCTGCTCCATCCTGCAGTGCTTGCTGGTGATAACGTGTCTATAGGGATGGCTTTGTGATAAGAAATGAAAACAGCAAGATTCAAAGAAAGTGAGACACCTTTGTAATGGCCTGAAGGAAATTGGGTCATTAAAACAGTCTTCAACTTTTCTTAGGGGTATGGAGAGGACCAGAATAGTGCTCATGCAGTGTTTGTATTAAGTCTTAAGAAGGCCAATCACCCTTTTGGTACACAGAAGTGAATGTCATCCACCTGGAAAAAAGTCTGCAACACAATTGAATGAGCAGAAGATTGGAGGGACATTTGGAAACAAGGCAGCAGAGGACTGGGGCTGGTTGGTGGAGTTGTACATGTTCCCTAATGCAATTTATTACTTAATTTGTTGGGCAATTGTTGGAGAGTGTATTTTCTTTATTTCTGCCCTTTGATAAATTCCAAATAGAAGAAAGTTTCCTCATTGTTACAAATTGAGAGAGTGGTGAAAATAAGACATGCACTGCTGCAAATGAAAGTCAGACACAGGAGCAGTGCGTTAGGTGGGTTGAAAAAAAAAAATCTGTCTAATCAGAGATTAGGTGCCACAATAAAAATTGCTTCCTCTAGAATAAAAATGTCTGTGAAAGCATATTTTAAAGATACCTCATGTGGGATGAATATAGAGCAGGACTTAGATTTGTTGTGTCTGTATCTGTTTGATCACAAAGATAATGCACTGAAATATGCAAGTCCTGGTCAGATGTACATTATGAAATAATGCTACATTGCTCTTGTAAGCAAGTTCTAAAACCATATATATTTTGCATAAGAATGAGCTCATGATGATTTTACTCTTTATTTATGGATTCTAATTGCTAACTTAAAAAAGCAAGATTTATATATTCACAATGAATTTATAGCTGACTATTTTACTTCAGAATTGTCTGTGAAATTATTACATAGAAATTAAATTCTAAGTATACTTTTTTGTTAGAAAAACAGCGTTCTGATTTCTTCTAGAGAAGAGTGGATAACAAGCAGAAATTGGTAGAAACCTTTTAAAAATGTATTTTATAATATTTATTGTTATTTTTATAGTATATAAAAAATTTCATATATATGTGTTTTTTTTGAGGAAACAAAGCAGGTGGTAGGAACAAAATTGAACACAGAAGATTCTGGATCATTTAAGCAGTGCACTGCCAGGTAGCAAATGCAGCTTAATGTAGAAAAATGTTAAACAATTCATCTGGGAGGAAGGAATCAGTCTGAGGAATATGTACCAAATACGCAGCCATCCAGCATACTAATTAGGAAAGAGATGGTATAGTGATGGAGTGAAAACTGAAAACACAAATTCCAGTGCACTGCATTAAGAATTTTGAACGATATATTAGGAAGAGAAGGCAGCACAGCCATAAAGGAGTATGGATTGAAATTTCCTTTAGAACAGGATTATAGATTTTTCACATATTTTTTCCTCAGAAGTTGAAAAATAAGGATGATAATTGCTCACAGCATTTTTTTTTTTTTATTTTGAAACATTCCCTTTAACTTTTGTAAGGAGACAACCGCTTCTAGAGAGTATGTTCTCCTCAGATACTGCTTTGCTTAGAAAACAAACAGCAAGCCAGAAATTCTGGGTTGTGGAGGTACCCGTCTGCACACAAGATGCAGGTATCGATGGTATCTATGAAACTGCAGTGTGATGCCGAGTGCTGTGCTGAGTTGCTAACTGCTGCACATCTGAATTAATGAGCAGAGTGATTTCTGCTTTTTGATTCTTGCAGCCTGCCCTGCAGCTCCTCTGCAGAGAGCAGTGCTGAGCAGGAGGGCGGCTGGGTGGTGGGGCTGTGTGATCTGCTTGCAGGAACCTTGGAGTCGGGGGCTGCTCCTGCATACAGTGTTTTTCCAGACCCAGCTAGTTACTGCTAATGCTGCAGAGAAAAGTGCTGCTGTGTGTGTATAGCCATTCACATGTTCTCCCTTGTTCAGATTCTTTTCAAGCTAAATATATTTTTTATTGTGATTCCAGTGTAGCCACCTCTATGTACGAGGCTCTGTATTCTATTTAAATGCTTCTGTGCTGTCTCAAGACTTTTCTACTGTTCTAGAGAACTGACAGCTAGAAAAGCACAGTGCACAAGTATAGTATATCCGTGTGAGGCTCTGTGAGACTGCAGGGAGAGAAGCAGGTCGCTGCACCCTTTTCAGCTTCTGCCTGGTCTCTGAGAAATGCCCTGAGGCTCACTGCTGTGGGTGACTTCGGTGTTGCTGTGCTTTCTGCCTGACCAGCAAGAAGCCCTGTGTGAAGCTGGTAGGATGGAGTGCGTGCCTGTGTTGGCTGCGGCTGTTCGCAGTGCGGTTTTTGCACTGTCCTCATTTACATGGGCAATTTAATCTCTGAGGCAGGGAGCAGGAATCCTCGCCTTTGTCAGCATTGTGTGAAAGACACTGTGCCCAACTGAAGAGTTAGCTGAGCCGTTGTGAGCGGGGGTATCTCACACTGGAGTGTGATGGACGCTATGAGGGTTTGTATGCATCATTGCCTGAGGATGAGAACACTGCAGCCCAGACTGATCATGCTGCAGTGCACAGGGCACCAGCTGCCTAAAGCTCTGCAGTGGGGAGAAATACTGGGGGGGTGCAGAAATGTGCGAAGAGTCTGTGTTCTGCTGTATGTCCAAAGGCTGCCTGTGTAGTGCTGCTCCCCAGCACTTACAGCTGTCTGATACAAGCCCACTGTCCTCCCACTCAGAATCACATTTTGGAGGACTGTATGATGTCCACGCATGTGTCAGAATCTCTACAGCGTTATTCCACTGTCATGTATCCTCAACTTTTAAATAACAGAACTTTGCCACCTACCATCTAATGTACCAAGACACAGCTAGACAAAAAAGATAACCAAACAGTCTTGCTTCATTTCCAAATAAATGTTTTTTAATGCTAATCTGTGCTTTCAGCATGCCTATTGAATGAACTGAAGAAAAATATTATTTTCTTCAAATAAAGCCACTGCAGAGATCCTCACTGAAATCCCCTTTGTCTGACTTAAGGTATGGGCCAGTGACCAGCAGATGGCAATCTGCGCCTGTCACAGAATGCAGGGCTTTAATGCAGGAGCTCTTGTGTACAACTTCCCTTGCTTGTTACAGTTTACTTGAAGGGCAAAAAGACCTGGAAATCGTGGGAAGCCTTTGTTAGGCTCAGAATGTCAGAATCTGGAAAAGCACAGCTGAAATTCTGCGTTATACAAATATCAGCTAGCAGGGTCTGTGAGAAGCAAGCTAAACTAATGGCATGAATTTGCACTACTCTTTTTCATTTTTAAGCACAGGACAGATAATTATTTTACGTCATTGTTGTGATTTTGCTTCTGTGTGCTGGTAATCTTTTAATGCACTCTTTAGGAAAAAAGAAAGCGTCTGTTTTCCCTGCACCCCATGTTTTTTCCCCTAGTACTTAAAATGGAATGCAATAATGTGTTCTTCAGCTGACTTAAAAAGAAGTCAAGATGCACAAAAAATCATTTTTCCTGCTATAGTAACAAATCTGCCGTGCTAGAGTAATGTGTCCAAGCAACACAGAGAGAGTCTAGTTTAGCATTTGAATTGGAATACAGATGGCATTAAGGCTATTGCTTAGCAATTTTGATACACGTTTTTTTTTATTGCAGAAGGGAAGATTAATGCTACTAATTTCACTTATGTGAAAACTGTGAGCTGATAAAGGACCTGGATGCTTTTTAAAGCAAATATTAATAGCAGAAAGAGGAATATTCCTATGCTGTGGTGGAAATAATTGTGTAAGTAATCTCACATACTGCTTTAAATGAGTTTGCATCATTTTTGTGCAGTATCATACTGCAGGCTTTTGATCATCTGTAACTTCATGATGGAATGATGAAAAAGAAGGCTGAATTAATATCCTGGATATGCTGACACTGTTAACAATATAAGGTTTTTGCTGGGAATATAAGATTTTCTGGACTACTGTTAAATATAATTCTTGCACTGCTGTCCATCTGGTAGCCTCTAATAGTGTACTGCAGTCCTGATGCACTCTATATGCTGGATGCCAACTGAGTAGCATAGACATACTTTTTTTACTAGCATTCATTAAGGAGAGAAATTAAATGTAAAGCGGTTCAGTGCTTTGTGCTACAGGACAAAATAATGGAGAAACTACTGTGCTAGCTATGCAAAATCTGAGTGTTTGGGAGATAACTAGTGCTTTCAGTGTGGAGCAGTAGACCCGGAGGTTCATGTCAGCATGCAGTTCAAGGTGGCTAAAGTAAGGGGACATGGCTTAATGTGAGTACTGAGGCCAATACAGGTTCTTGCACTTTGTTTTATCCTATTGAAATACTGTTTATCTGATGACAAGGATGGTGGGTGGTATTAACTGTAAAAGGTAGCATGGAAAGGTTTTATGGAAAAGCTTGGCTACAGGCACTACAGAACGTATAGCCAGCATACAGGTACTCCTCCATTTTACAGTCCACTTTTCTTTATATAAGAAAACAAAAGGGGGAGGAATCCAAGTGGTGCCCATAGCAACAGTATGCTTTGAGCGAATGGTAAGCGATGGAAATTCCATAGCAGAAGAAAAGAACACTTATATTTGGTGAGATTAAATGAGAAAGGATGAGCATGTCTTGTAGGTAGAAGGGACTGATTTATAAGGAAATATTAGAAGAAAAAAAAAAGTTTCTAACTGGTAACTTCAAGTGGTAGAGTACACGCAAATATATTTTGGGAAATTGAGGCTCAATTACAAGTACAACAGAAATTGCTGGAATTGGTTTTCATGACAGAAAGGAACTATCTTTTGCAACTATATTATATAAGGAAAGCTTAGATTAAAATCTCCTTTGCTTCAAAAAACATTTGTGTTGTAAAACAACTTCGAAAGCAAATAATGCACTTTCACTGCTTGCAACAGATAAAAGTTCATTAAATAATAGAAAGAGGGAATATATAAGCATATTCCATCTCTAGTATGTGTGGTTAAAAGACAAAAACAACAACAGCAAATGATTGTATGAATGCTTTATGAAATTTTTTGTTGTTGTTCAGAGTGGGTTGAATGTGTATTTAAACTATAGTGGCAGAGGGACAGAGGTGTTTTCAGGGCCTACAGTCAAAGCCTGTTCAGGTGCCTACATAGTACCTTAGTTGTGTACATTCTTGGTGGAAGACAGGGTACATCTTGTGGGTGATGTGGCTAAGTACCCAGGTATGGTATACCTATGTTTAACTGCAGTGTTCTCAATCACCCTCTAGAACTTGTACTCCTTTGAGACCTAAGTTATAGGTAGCACTTCATTGTTTCTGAAATCATACACGTGCATTTGAACTTGTCTCCCAAGGCAGTCACAGGCTCTTATTTTATTTGTAATCAGTAAGCAAGACTAAATTAATAATTCTCTTTTTCTGCAGCTGTTGGGGTGATTTTGCACCATGCTGTGTTTACACAAATGACTACAATAGGTGCAAAGATTACAAAAAAAATCTACAAAAAAAAAAGAACAAAAAGCCACAAATGTTTGACTTATTTTCTTCTAAAATTGTGAATCTTTTTAAGATAGTGATTTGTGTACTTTTTTTCATCTCTATTTAGCAGGGACAGAGAGCTCCAGGGCTCCCATACTGGTCTCAGTGCTGACTCTGGACTTTACAGCTGCAAGGGTTTCCATCAGCTGCCCTTGTTTCTGGGTTTTTGAAATGCTACCAAAATGAAGCTTCTCTTTTCTGACAAAGAGCTTGGGATGGCACTGCATATCTCTCTGGTATGCTAATCACTTTTGGATTTCAACACACAGTGATAAGAATTTGCCCAGCAGGATAAAAGTAGTCCATGGATTGTTTCATTCCATCAGCCCTGTCATGCATGCTGTGACATAAATGTTACCAGAGCACTTTTGTGGGGATTTTCTTTGCTAGAACATTTGGTCCAGAACAAAGTACTTCCAACCACATTATCACTGACATTTGTGGAAGAATTCTCAGAACTGCAGTTTGTCATGTTTTGATATCAAAACGTATTATGGGATTTCCATTCAGTTACTGATATTTTGGTACAACAAAATAAGCTAATCTGGTTAGGAGTCATTGTGTTACTGCCAAATTTACTAAAGCTTAAATATCCACTGAAAGGAGAATGAAAAGATTTTAATGAAGTATATAGAGAGGAAAATATCTATCACCCGACTTCATTTTGCCTGGATTTTAAAATTTGTCTGTAGTTTGTGTTTATGCAGGAAGAAGTTATTCTGAATTTCTACTCCCTTACCCACAGAGACCTAATGTAATCAACGGCACTCTGAAAACCAAACACATCATCCTCAAAGAAAAGAGTCATATCTGTAGGCTTGCTAACATGCTTTCACCTCTTGTTCCTTCTTTGTTGGTCTGCAGGTCAATGTTGCATCAAAAAGTTGCTAGATATGCATTTTATATGCATTATTTCTTTGTTCTTTTTGTTATCAATAAGCTCAGTTTTGGCCATCTCCAGGTCTGTATTTCTTAAAGGACTGCTGTGGGGCCTCCAGTGCTATTCTGTGCCCCATTTTTTATCATCCCATGCCTGTCCTCCTCTGCTCCTAATTCTATTTCTTCAGCCCTAAGGAACTTTATTCACATAACAGGCTTGCTTTTTCTATGCTGCTTTATTATGATAGTTTTGTAATATCTCTGGTGATACCACATAAATAGAAGTATATCAAATTGCCCACAGACACCTCAACAATTAAAGAGATGGCTGTTTCTTCTAAATAAAGTGAAATAAAGCTGCAAGCAGGTCAAGGAAGTTCAGACAGAGTAGACTTTGCAAACTTCAGTCCTGAGGCTTGGCAAATTCAGTAGGTAACTTGTGGTGTCCTACTAGCAGTGATAATAGTGCATTACAAAGCTGCATGACTATAGGAGGCACTGAGCACATTCCTTACGCTGATATCCCCTAATGTTGGGCTGTAATGTTCTGTGTTAGATTTATTTAAAGTAATTTTCTGACAAAAGACTGCACAGCTGATGACCTGATACACTCAAAACTTAAAAAATACAGGAAATAAGGTCATAGCAGTATGACAATGACAAAAGATGTCTTCACACAATGCGTTCACACTCCAAAGGAGAACTGGCTGGTGTTTTCCTGTTCACTGATCAGGAAGAGACCTCCACAGCAGGTGTGGAAGGCAAAATTCATGACTATTCAATCATGGGAAAATACCAAAAAGAAAGTTGAAATTTTCCAGTTGGGAAAATAAGGATCAGCTACAATTACTAGTAATTTTGTATGGTTTAATTCACAATGGATATTCACATGTATTGTTATGAATAAGATGCGTCCTGTTTTGATCTGCCGGAATTTTGATTTTTAATTCTGTCCTCAAACTCTATTCATTATGATCTGCTTACTTGCTGTCAGCTCAGGGTTTGTAGGGAAGGATGATGAGACTGCATGTTACCTTTGCAATGTGGGAAAAGAAAGCTGCAGTAGCAAGCAAGAAAGGGACTCACAGCTCTAAAAGCTATGATCTTGTCTATGCTGAATCAGGGGAACCTTAATTCTGATGCTTTTTCCCAGCACAACTCTTTATTTTAAACTGATTTTATTCTTTGACTACTGATTGGTATGCTAAACATTACACTGCAGAAACATGCATTCTGTTTTCGTCTTATTATTTTTAACACCATAATACATTCAGTTTTTATGTTTTTTTTTCTTTTTTGGCACAGCTTCAGTAACAAGGGGCCCGTGTCCATGTTGTCACAAAGGTAAACTCCATTACCTAGAAACAGAGATTTTCTGTGGAAGGTGAGAAATGTGGTTGTAGCAATCACAAATGATCCTTTTTCTCCAGGGTTCAGTAAAGCAATGAGCCTATCTTTCCTCTTTCTGAGCAAGCTCTTTGAGTGCAATAATATTTTGTAAAAATTGATGTCACTCCCAACTGTTTTGAAGAAAACCCAAAATCATCCCGTTATCTGCATTTTGCCTGAAATTATTATGTACATCCTGGGAACATGGATAAGACCTTTTAGAAGATGTAGCTGAAAGAAACCTGAATGCTGATTTTAAGTGCTGGTCAAATTGGGGCAATTTTTTCCCCCACCTAGAAGTGTAGATCTTGGTGTCTAAATTTAAACTCAGAGTAACATAATGTAATGGCAATAAGAGGGGTGGCCAGCAGGAACCGGGAGGTGATTGTCCCCCTCTACTCTGCTCTCGTGAGGCCTCAATCTGGAGTACTGTGTCCAGATCTGGAGCACCCAGTACAAGAAAGACAGAGAGCTGTTGGAGAGGGTCCAGAGGAGGGCCACGAAGATGATCAGGGGACTGGAGCACCTCCCTTCTGAAGACAGGTTGAGGGAGCTGGGCTTGTTCAGCCCGGAGAAGAGAAGGCTGTGGGGTGACTTCATTGCAACCTTTCAGTACCTAAAGGAAGCCGACAAACAGGAGGGGAATCAGCTCTTTGAAAGGGTAGATAATTGCAGGACAAGGGGAAATGGTTATAAGTTGAGGAAGGGAAGTTTTAGGTTGGATGTCAGGGGGGAAGTTCTTTACAGGAAGAGTGGTGAGGTGCTGGAACAGGCTGCCCAGAGAGGTTGTGGATGCCCTGTCCCTGGAGGTGTTCAAGGCCAGATTGGATGGGTCCTGGGTAGCCTGGTCTGGTATTAAATGTGGAGGTTGGTGGCCCTGCGTGTAGCAGGGGGGTTGGAGATTCATGATCCTTGAGGTCCTTCTGACCCTGGCCATTCTGTGATTCTGTATAAATGAGCAGTTTTTTAAAGACTGACATCTCATAGAAGACTGAATTTACAAGATCAGGTATTATATCCCACTATGCAAAGCTCCCTGTAACCTTAAAGAAGTCTTGTTGAATCACACTGATAATGAGATAGACTTTTACAAGCAGCCAGGTAAAAGTGAAACATCAAACTAGCTGCCTCATAGCAGTTTTTCCTACCTGTTATGGGCAGAGGTACATGAAGAAGTAGAAAATAATTAGAGTACACCAGTCTGCTCTAGCAGAGGGTATGCTGGCTACAGTGTGTCCTACTGCATTGCAGGTTGTGCAAAGGGAAGCACGTGCAATTTCCTCAGGCTAAAATTCATCCATTTAATTCTTTTTTTTTTTTTTTCCCCAGAGGAAAGGGTAGCAACAGTTGGTAGGAGCAATACAGGAAGCAAGCTAAGAAGAAACTGGTGTGTAGAGAACTGTTTTTACTAAACATTGACAGGCTTGAAAACAAGCCTTTAAACAGTGTTTTTATACATGAGATTATCCTACTGAAAACGTGTTTGTTGGCATGGAGCTTACAAATATTTCCTCTGCTTTATATGTAAACCAAAGGTAAAATGATGATGTCCCTTGGATCTCAGACAATAACAAAATGAAAAAGGTTCACAACACTTAAAAAAGGACAGGAGTGTTTTACATTACATCAGTACTTTTTAGGATGAAGGAAATACACGTTTATTACATTGCACAGTTGCACTATGTTGAATTCCTTTTCATCTCTTTCAGGCCATCTCTCTTCTCTTTTAACAAACTAAATGTTGAGTTAGACTGTTTCATGTGGGTATTATATGGGTATCATCTTATGGGTTTTAAGTGTGATATGTACATAAGAGCAACATTATATTCCTTGCTTAACTGTCACTCTTAAATCCATAACTCAAAAATTATAATTCAAGTTCAGCTATTATTTATGTAATTCTACTCTATTAATACTTCCTCAAAACAGAAGTGTTATATATGCACGTATTTGATTTTCACTTTATTTTACTTGAAAACTATCCAGAGGAGCTCAGTTCTTTACACAGTGAGAAACACGTATTTTAAGGTCTAGATTTCTAAGGCTATTTATTAATATTAAGGCGTAGATTTTCAACAGTATCCAGTTACATACGTGTGTGTGTGTATCTATCTCAGCAAACATACTTGCGTTTTTGGCAATTAAATACTTTGTAAAGAGAGGATGGGATAAAGCCAGAAAGCTTTGCAGCAAGCAGGCCCCAGGAGATTCTTTCTTAAGAGGTTTTTTCTCTTAGGGAATTCTTCCACCAAAGCGCTTTCTTTTCTCAGGGAGTTCCTCTCCCGAGTACTTAATTTAGTGGGAGCCTTTTATACCCCACTTCTCAGTTTCTTTTTTTCTTCTTTTCTCTCTTAGTGTGATGCACCTGGCTCAACAGATAAGCCAGCAGGGAGTGGTGCCTTCATTGCATATTGCCTTTTGCAGTGGTGGGCTCCTTCAAGCTGCACAGTACCCTTCCACCCTAACCCTCCCTCCCCCCCCCCTCGGAAAAAGGCTGCTTGTCTCGCTTCTGCTTATCTTTACAGTCATAAGCAGATGCATTGTGGCCCTAGGTAATTTGCACTTGCCAATTTTATCACCAAAAAGGCCTCATGAAATGACATTTGAGCCAAGGAAAAAAAGAAAAGGAATTCAGGAAATAGTCTTTCACACTCAAGCCCTCTAGTTCTTGAGGAGAGCTTATAAACAAGACAGACCAACTTTCTATGTGGCCTGATGAACTAAAAGAGGGGAACTTTAGGTTAGATTTTAAGAAGAAATTCATTACTCAGAGAGTGTTGAGACAGTGGTGCAGGTTGCCTAGAGAAGTTGTGAATGCCCCATCCATGGAGGTGTTTTAAGACCAGATTGGATGAGGTCCTAGGAAGCCCAGTCTTCTGGTTGGAAACCCGCTTCATAGCAGGGGAGCTGGAATTAGATGAACTTATTGGTCCCTTCCAGCTTAAACCACTCGAAGATTCTAGGATTCTATGATCTGTCCTGATCTTTGCATTTTGCAGTATTAACTCATACATCATACTCTCTAACCTCTTAATCTAACCTTCTTTTGACTTTTTAGTTCTACACTGGCAAAATTGTGTCATATAGCTACTTTTAGCTTAAATTTAAGGAAGAAATAGATATGGAAAAGAGTGCAAAAGACTGCAATTTAAAAGCTTAGGAGTTCAGGCTTAGGGTGTTGTTGTAGACATTTGTTTTTATTTAGTAATACCAAAGTTATAAAATTGTTTAAAAACATAAGGATAGTGCTGTGAATAAATTATGTCCAAATGTGGTTTTTTTTTGGTACAGAAATCCACCTGGGATTTCAGAACTGATTGAGATTCTTGGAAAATCATTAGTCTTAAAAAACTGTATAGATATGACAAGGTACGTGTGGCATGAGAAAACTCTCTGGTATAAGGGAGAATTGCACTGTTTTTTTTTTCTAGTTCTTAGGATATATTTGAATTCTATGTTATTGGTAGTGTTGACTTAGAAATATACAAAAATATGTAGTACGTTATCTTTTCCATGAAGATAGGGGAAGGATGAGGATAAGGAGGAGAGCTGGGCATCAATGAAAACACACACATCTAGTGTTCTAATGTTAAGCATATTAAAATAATAAGTCTCTTTGAATTGCCATCTTTGGATAGTGAGATATACAGTCTTAAGGCCAGAAGGGTATTATGATTATCTTTTAATCTGACCTTATGAGTGAAACAGATCATCGAACTCCATCCAATGATTCCTCAGTGCTGTGAATTATTCTTTCCAGCTTTATACATTAATTTCTTCCCTTCATTCGTAAGCCTTGAAAATATTTACAGATTTTGATCTTGCCCTTCCCTGCTTACCGCTTTCTTTGCTTTTCAACAGTATAAAAATTGAGTTTTCATATCATTTTATTCTCCTGTCTTTGTTATCCATAAGAGGTTTTCACTAGATTCATGAAAGAAATGAGACTGCTTTTTTTTTTTTTAGTTCAGGAAATATATTTATTTTCCTCTGTTTAAAATATTAAAAAAGATAATGCAGTATAAATGCTCATTTTTATAATTTAAAGCAGTTACAGACACAGAAAAATTACAGCATTCAAAATGAGTGAAGAGATTATTTGTTTCCTCAGAAGTAATGTGTCAATGATGCAAAATTTTACATAATACTAATTTATTCATATCCAGCAAATCTCAAAGGAGCAATGAAAAGGCATGTACAATAATTACATGACCTCCTCTTTGAAAAAAAAAAGAGTATTATCCAGCAGCAGTAAAGAAAAACACAGGATTACAGTTTTAATAAGTCTCTGATCTAATCAAGACCTCACATAAGTTTCAATTTGAATTCAACACGCACACAGTTGTGCTAGGAATTATTTTCATTTTGAGTTTTCTTTCCTAAAACATTTTCCAAATTTATAATAAATATTATTCTGAATTCATATTGTAAACTCTGTAGTTATTGCATGAAACTTAGTTTTCATTATCCTGTATTCTCTACACTCAATTCATCATGTCTTTAAGCGAGAGTAGAAGCTCTCTGGGACACAAGACAAGTCTTTATAGCCAAAGATAGGCTATAAAGTGTCTAGTACACTCTGTATATGAATTTAAATGAAATTTCTTGAGATGGGAATGTTACTGTTTGTACAGCTGTTGCCAGATCCTACTCATTTTCAGTGAGTTAAAACAGAGATATGGCTTGCCTAAGGCTTTCTGCTGCTGACTGGTCTAATCCATACATTCAAGAAACAGAATCTTTATATTTTTATGAATTCGGATGATACTTTCATTTCTATAATATTCATAATAAATTATAATCTAAGTTAGAAATTAGTCGTTACAATAAATTCTTATACTACTTTATAATTTTCTCTGCAGGAGACTGCAGAAGCATGGCATTTCTGTAAGAAAATGTGTTTGTTTTTGTTTTGAGTGCAGACATATGCCCATAATGTGTCCTTGGAGATAATACTGTGTGACGTAGTGAGGAAATGAATAAAATCAGCTATTTTTTCCCCATAAGACAAACACATACATTTATGTTGAAATTTTAAATTTTAATTATCCAGGGAACTGTTGTACTTATTATTTTCTATCTGATGCAAACATAAGGACATTTTGTCAAAAGTGCCACAACAGAAATGACCTGAAATTAGCAACTTAATTTGATCCCCTGTCTCGCTCCAATTTATAGGAGGGAGAGGAGATTCCTTTTAATATATACCATGTGTGAGATTAAGAAACAATGGTTCAAATGTTGGTCCGACCAGTTTATTACAGTTCTTAATCATGGAGATGGGGGAGGGGAGGACGGACACTATTATGAATTAGGGTAATGGGGAAGGGAAGGAGGGTGATAGAAAAGATAGGAAAGAAGAAGCAAGGAGTCTTTATAGGAAGCAAGAGGGAGGTAGTCACCACCATGGATCCAGCGTGGTTCATAGTTCATTCATTGATCTTCAGTAGTGGTGGGTCGTCAGGCATTGTTGTTCTGTTGCCGGTGATAATGACCACGGTGATTATAGCGACCTTGCAGTGGTAGTACAAACTTATTTATAAGTCCAACCTGGTTGAGTCAGTTCTTTTTTGGAGTGACAGCTCTCCTTGGAGTGGCAGCTTCTGGCTCTGGGATCTCTGCAGAAACTCCTTTGTTTCTATCTTCCTGGCCTCGGCAGCAGATAAGAGGGAGCAGGAAGGCGCCAACTTGTATCTTGCCTTCACAGGATACAATGGCATCATCCCCCAGTCTCCCATAGCAAGCTGGAGTTATTTGGTCACAGGCTAGATCTTCTGCCAGTAAACAGTCCTGAGCACTATCTTCCGAAGGCAAACTGCTAAAATTGCCCACACAGTGATGTTGATTGCTGCATGACAACACTCATCACTCATCTCTTAGATAAGTCACTCTTATCACAAGAAATACCTCAGGAAGCAAGCTTTGAGCCAAAAAAAAAAAAAAAAAAAAAAAAAAAAAAAAAAAAAAAAAAAGAAGGAGGATTCATACATCCCCATGTTGGAAAGCTAGATGAAAAACAGCTGAAATTAAGGACATGCAACACATTTTGTTGATATGTTTGGTTTAAGTAGCCTCCGCATACCTCATAGACCCATAAAAACAAGATAATCTATCGTTACTTTAGTCTTATAACTTACCTATTCTTTATACATTTTTTTTCAACAATACATATTTTATTTCTGCCAGAAGTGTACTCTCCTACAAACAATGTACTTAATTTGGTTTTCTTCTTTTACCTTCCTACATGCATTTTTTACTATGCTACCAGAAATTAGCAAAAAGTGGTGTGGAGGAGGAGGCAATAGAAGAATCAAGTCTTTTGCAGCAGGTGATTGAACGTACAATGAAAATCTGGAACAGGGCAGAATGAAGGTTGTGGTGTTTGGTCTGTGGTTGTACTCGTTTATTTCTGCTTCATTTTGAAAATAAGAAAGCTTGTCCTTGCTGCAGTTAGATATATTAGATGCAATGCAGGATTAGATGTCTGTTCTGGAAGATAACATTGCTGGTGTCCCTGGACGGCATGCCTGCAGTAAGAATACCATGGTGAGATCAGCTAGGGATGATATGCAGTTGGTGGTTTCCAAATAGTTCAGAGCTGAGGCCTCTGGAGGATTCAGAAGACTCAGAGTTGTTCTTTGAGGTTCTGCTAGACAATGATGAAACATGAGGTAGAGGAAGGAAAAAAGGTGATGCATTGGATCTGATGGAACGAAGTTGGCTATTCTTTTTCCCGAAAGTGTTCTTTCATTTTCTGGGACATGTAGTGCGTTCTGAGGATTGCAGTCTGAGAATCACATGGAGTTTAACTTCATAACAGATGCCACTTTGAGCCTACTGCTTATAGTAGGAATATTAGAAAAGCTAGAAGGAGTGTGAGCACTGAAAGTGGACTAGGGCAAAAGAGGGAAATTGAGGTTGAAAAAAAATTCAGTGACTTTAACCTGTGGAGATTAGAATGTGTTAAATAGTTGAGGATCAGGGAACTAGGGGAAATGGAGAGAAGGGAGTTCATTAATGTCTTGATTGGTTTGCATGTGAAAGGCTGGAAAAAGATTTTGTAATTTGTCACCTGTTATTTGCAACATTTGTCATTGCTTGGCAAATTATTTAGAGCACTATAAAGTGTTTGCAGCGTTCTTAAATTGCAGTCACAAGCTCTTTTTTTATCCTTTTACAGTCACGTGCATTCCTAGTGAAAGTTTGTTAGAACAAAAATGCAGTTGTTTGTACCTTTCAGTAAATGCCTGATAAGCATTTACTACTCCTTTTGCTCATTTTGTAAAGGCGCTAACTTTTGTAAACGTGCAAACTTGACATTTTTGTGCATTCATAAATTGCTTTGGGATTTATGCTTATCAGTACATTTCTAAGACATTTGAGTCATATTATATGCTACTTATAACTTGCCATGTGCATGTAGTTTTTGTAAGCAAACACAAATTTTCCATCAGTATGTAATACAGACCTAGTCTTCTGAAGAGCTCATAGAACAACAAAAAACAAACAAACAAACAAAAAAACCGCGTTTGTAAATTTGACATTTTTGGCTGGCACCCAAGCTAGCAGCTTAAAGTAACAAAAAGAGGTTTAATATATTTGAAATTTATATTGTCATAGATACAATTGCATAATTTGCTAGCCATTTCTGCATAATGATGCTATAATTCCTGTTGTTAAAATCTGCTGCTGAGTTTAGTCATCATTATAACTAAATTCTCCTGCAGACTATAGCAGCAGGAAACACTGGAACAATGTATTAATCACAACAAATTAAATTAGCAAATAGTTTCCGAGATTGTGAGACAGTTAAGATAGAAAAGATACAGCTACTTCTAGGTTTCTGCTGATCTGAGGTTATTCCCTGCTATGTTTGAAATCCACTGTCTGAAGGTGCCAGCAAGGAATGCATGGATAGGTAACCCTTTCAGTACTGCTCACTTGTCTTTGAGTTCCCAGATGGGAAGACAAATATCTGGGAATTCAGAATTGGAAAATAGAATTCTGCTTACTGAAAATTCAAAGTTGTTGTAAAATTGACTAATCTTCAGCCTAAGTTAAAGCAAGCACCTACAAATGAGTGTCCTTGTTTCCATTGTGAACCTGATTCCCATCAAAAGTCATTTATAGCAGAACTAACAAGAATAACTCTAGTCTAAGAAATAAGGAGATAATGAAATTTCTGATTCAGTACAAGAAGTATGCTGCTGTACATTTCTAAAATATGTTCTTCAGCAATGGGCAAACAAAAGTCACTAACAACATTGTCCAGAGTGTTTCATGGGAAAGTTTTATTTCTCTTGGTAGAATAGGCCACAATAATAGAACAATCTCATATGCAGAATGTTAAATTCAGAACTTTTCCCAGTTTATTTCAAGCATTATGAGTTCATTCTAAAATGTCTGTCTCCTTCCATCTTTCAAATAACTGAAGCTAGACAGTAATTGCTTGCTTCCTTTCACTGATGCTGAGGTATCCCTGTGATTCAAACACCACACAGTACTGCTTTACTTTAACCCTGGAAAGGCAGAGAGGTGAATTAGGTCTGCAATTGAATTTGCACCAGAAGTTAAATTCCTTTTGCCTGTTTTTGCTTCAATAGAACATTATTGTAGAAAATTCTAAGTTTATCTGATGCATCAGATCCCATAATAAAATAAGTTGTTAAAGAAATTGTAGTGAGATGGTTCCACATAGTTCCATGGCTGCTATGTGCAGGCTTTGAACAATGCTTTAGGCATCTTGGGAATTTAAGAGAAAATGGATGTTTGACTTCAGCAGGTAAGGCAAAAAGTAGCAGATAAAATGGAGGCTTCTGTTGGTTTTTAAAAAGCCTTCAGGAAAGTTTTTGACTTTCTCCTTCCTCTCACTTAGTGATATGAAATGTACTGCGTACTCTGTGCCAGAGACATCAGTGGCGATAGTTCAACTAGAGTGATAAAATGCAACGAGCATCATCTAAATTTTACCTGTTTAATAGAAAGTGATGGAGGTATGAGTATAAGGAGAAAATAATTTGTTTGCTATATAAACTGGATGTAAGCTTAATATTAACTGCATTTCTATTTTTAAATCTTGTATGGACATGTACTCCCAGATTTTTGGCATGATTTTGGCAGGGAAAATGAAAAAAATTAATTTATATTGGGAACTGTTTTATACAAATGGTTCATATCAGTTTATTAGTTCCTTATTCAGAACGTTTTTGTGAAAGGGTATAATTTCTTTGTGCAACGTGTAATGAGATGTACCACTCATTGTCATAGTTGCCTTACTTTATGTGTGTATAAATGCATGGAATTTCAATGCTGAAGTTTAAATCAACCAAAATTACAACATAGAAGGGAAGGGTTTGGACTATAGGATTGTGAACCTTGCACTGGAATGGAAAAACCATTGGACTGTGAAGAAGTAAAAGACACATTTGCCACCTGGAGCCAACTTATCCAGCTAGACAACTTTCTGGGGAATCTTATGCTAATAGGACAGCCTGGCCATGATTCCTTTGCTTTATGCAGACATCAGTTTAGTTCTGTTTTTCATTAGAAAATTATAACTCTGGAGTGTTGGTCTTTAAATTAGATAGTGTAATGGATGAACTCAGCTGAAGTAGCAGATGAAAGTCCAGGTGGCTGAAAGAGTACATACTATAGATTTTTTTTCTGACAACTTAGGGGAAGCAAATTCAGGAGATCTACAGGAAATGAACTTATTTAAACCCTCCCAAATATGCTTCAAATTTAAAAGACTGAAGTATTCTGAATACCAAAACCTTCTGGGGAAACATAATGATTTTGGCAAAACCAAAACAAAACAAAAACTCCCACAAAACAAAGATTCTCCAGTCTATGAAAAAGAGGAAATGTGGCCCATCAACCTCACATTTTTTTCTTCTTAAACCCAGATATTTCTGTTTAACTGAGAAGTAAAAAATTACCTGGAATTCTGCTTCAGATCTGTATTCAGAATTTGAGAGAGCACTCACAATTTATCTACTGCAACGTGAAACCCATTCCTGATAACGTCCTTGATGAGTTAGTTAGTTCTTTGTCTTGCCTGAAATGTTTTCCAGATAGTTTGATTGCCAAGTTGGGTTGGGAGGCCCTTGAGAATTTTGTGCCAAGTGTAATTCAAGTGGCACTGAGGAATGGAGAAGATTCACACTTGAATGAATCTGTATTTAAGGTCAGAATATTGTAGACCTTTCAGTATTATTTGAGTTTATATGTATAAATGTTCAGTAGTTCAGATTTGAAAGTAAAATTGGACCTCAGCTATATAAGAAAAATCTGATCTCGTTAATAATTAAATCATTTTCTAACACTGAGTTTTAATCAGGAGAGAATTCTTTAAAGCTGGGGGTATGTGTGATTTTTGTGTATAGAATTTGATGTGCTTCAAAGATAAAAATGTATTTGATTAGAGAACTTCGTAATTAAGAAACTGATTGAAAATGACACTTGACAATAGGACTGTAGGATCTTCTTATTAATATTTCCACTAAGACACATCTACCTCAGTGAGATATCTGACTCCGTGATATCATCAAGATATATGGCTTGATGTGTTGCTTAGCAGAAAAGCCAACATGCTGGAAAAAATCTTTATGAAATGGTTGCAGAGTGAGCAGTCTTGTACATCTTGTTTCTTTCTAGATGTAAAGAGATTTCAAGCTTTCTCCTTTGAACTTTGAAATCTACCACTCATAGTCCTTTCCATGAAAGCATTGCAGCTGGCATAAAGAGTCATATTGTTTCATAATTGCTATTTTCCTTAATTACATAACATTTTAGTTACATATCTATTCTATACACTGTTAGCTGGGAACTTTTACTTTGTATTTTTTCACACATTGTTTCAATGAGAGAAATTGACTCTGTCACTGAAGAGCCTAGGAATTATTTGGGCAAGTCTCCAGAATTTTGGATTAAAGGAATGAGCTCTCTAAAATATGGGGTATTTTATGCCAGATACAGTCTTTTAGATCAGGTTTTCCTAATAAGACAAACAGAGAAATGTTTAGTTCGCAGAGCTGGATAGAATTTGAATAGCAGACACCAGCCTTGAGAAAATGAGGACACTGTTGGGCAAATACAGAATTTTGTTGCTGAAGTCCTAAGTGCCCTGAGATTTTAAGTGCCTCCAGAGTACAGCAAGAGTAAAAGCAATATTTCTTAGGTCCTCAGTTCTTTATCTGTGTGCATAAAATGACAGGTTGGTATACACACAAATTCTTCTGTGCATTTAATTCTACCTGATCTCCAAAGTAATAATTGACCTATATGAGCCTTCCTGGTGAATCGGACTTATGCTATTAATAAACTTGGGATAGGAACCTGATAAAATCCACAGATTTGAGTTTCCACAGACTTTTCATGCTATTCTCAGAAGATATTTTTAAAATATCTGGGAAGAAGCATGGAATTAACAAATTACTGCTCTAATATTAAGTCATCTCCAATTATTACAAAGAACAACAACAAAATGCAGCTCTCTAAGTATTCCTATAAAATATCCGGAGACCTTGATAAGTACCTTCCAAATTACTCTTCATACTCTCCACAATATTTAGTTAGATAGTCTTATCCATCCTTTTTATCAAACCATGTTTCTCTGCGTACTATATACTTCTATGATTTTAGAAAAAATAGAATACCTAGGATAATTTCTCACTGACTATAACAAAACTAATGGTCAGGAAACTTAGGTCTCTTAAAATACTCTAAATATATATTTGTACAGCCACTGCAAAATATACAAGTATCTATTTTTATTTAAGTAAACCATAATTACAAAGTATATTGGATATGAACAGATGCACACAGTATCTGGAATAAGCTATGCAAATATTTCAAAGCACAGTCACCATAAGTTGAGTTTGGCAGAGCAGAACAGATGTGTCCACCTGTTAAGAGACTAGGCAGTCATCACTGGGGATGCAAAATGAGGTTGAAGTCCATAATGGGAGCTCTTTAGGAATGCATCCAGGTTAGCAGGAGGTAGCAGAGATTCTGATTACTGTATTATTCCACTTTTCCCCAAAGTGATCAAAGAGTTGAATTAGGCAAACAGAATGGTACACTCAGGACTACTGAAAGGGGATGAATGTTCTAAACTGTGTGAAAACTGTACAGAAATTTCCCTGTTTTTCAATAATGATGAGAGAGAGAGAGAACAAAACGTTTCACAAAGACTGTGGAATACTGTGGACTTCAGAAATCATTATTCTGTTTAAAGCTGACATCCTGAAAAGCAAGAAAAACCATTGATTCAACTACCATAGCACCTTTGGTAACTGATTAATTTCTCATCTGGCCATTTCAGTAAGTTGTGACAATAATTATTGAAAAACATACCCAATGTAGAGCATTCATTTTAATGTGAATTTTGTTCAGCCTGAATTAGAAATTACTTCTGCTTCCATGTATTTCTTAATAAAGAACAGAATGGAAGAGATAAAATCAAAATGAACTTTTAAGCAGTGTAAAATGCAAAGAGAATGGGACAGGTGGGTTTGTATTTTCTTGAGAAAAGAATGATTTCAAATTTTTTCTGATAACAAGGAAAAATCTCACTAGTAGAAATTCTTACCACTTTTGTTTGCCAGATCATATCTCCTGAGTTTACTGACATTTCATACCATTAGTAGTGTCCTTACCCTAGACCAATATATCCGTGAAAGAATAAATTTTGACATTTTCATTCATTTTCATATTATGTTCAAATTTTATATCACTGATTTAAATCAATTTTATAGCAAATTCTGCATCAACTTTATATTGATTATGAGATGTGAAACTGAAGAGGCATGGCTTGATCTTAAATGCTGGTTTTGTATGATAAATGTAACATCAATGATAAGCCCAATTTTGATTTTTCTAAGTAGAAAAGAAAAATTATTTAGATACCTGTGAGGAATAATTAACGTACCAGTGCATTATTTTTAATTCAATTATTGGAAAATGGAATTCCATTATTTACATACTTTCTTACTAAAATTCATATTGTGCCGTTCACCTTCTAGAGTCCAAATGGACACACATGAGACTGAAATGGTTACAGATCTGAAGCAAATTAATTTCCTATACATTAACAGTCAAATGAAGTTAATCATGAATCACCAAACACTGGAAGTCCTCAGACTTTAGTCAGTGCTTATAGACATTTATAAATCATGAGAAAAATACTTTAAAATACTGTGTGACTATGGGTATACATATATTTATCATAGACTTGTGGCAGAGTTGGCACTGAAGGATGAGGGATACAAATAATTTTTTTTGGATTTTTTTAATTTTTGGATTGCTAGAGCTACAGATAGTGTATCATTCTGATCTATCATATCTTTTTCTTTGGATTTAAGGAGACTAGGAAGAGGTCAAACCAAAATGTGGAGATATGCAAAGAAAAAGGAAGGAGCTATATGGGAGAAATTTACCAAGATATTTTTTTAACTAAACTGTCTGTGTGCATGTGTGTTTATGTGTGAGCAACCAACCATTATTCCCCCCCATGCTACTAATCTATATAAATCTTTTCATGTGTAATACTTTGTCTAGTTTTCAATAAATTATTTAGCATAAGCTTATATATTTCTACTTCTGCTTTTAGTAGATGATAAATAATGTCTTATTGGAAGCCAGGATTTAAATTTGACAATTCTATGATCAGTTGGTATCATTTGACTTAGGCTGTCTTTTACCTTCTAGTTCATGCAGAATTACCTCAGTTTTCCAGAAATTTTGCAGTAAATTTTAGTAAGGGAAAAGTTTGTTAGTTCTTGCATTGCAGTTGTTGATTTCAATTTTTCATGCAATGACCGCTTTTTAGCATGGTTTATAGTATACTCAGATGAATCATGTACATTCTCTGGAGGGATATGCGCATAACAGCAATTATCAGCCCAATTTTCAGAACACTGTCATAATCAAGAGCTATCTGATAAAGAAAAATTGCTTTTAATCTCAATGTTTTACATATTTATTTCACTAATCAAGAGAGTTTTTAAGGAAACTTTACTAAAAAAGACATGTGTAAGTCTTTCTACTCTAAGAAATAATCAGTTTTCTTGGGAAGATGAAGTCAGGCAGCGTGCAATTACTACTGAAAGTACATTTCCCAAGCTTTGTTAACAGTTTGTATTTAGATTTACTAAGAATCTTTTCATACTAATCAGAACTAAACCAAGTACCAGAATAAAAATTAATGGCATAAATCAGTAATTTTTATTTTCAGAGCATAGCATAAATAAGTGGATAATATAAAGAGCTAGTAAAGGTTTTGGCTATGGTCATTTCAATCAGAATAATTGAAAGGCTTTTGAGTCAGAACAACAAACACACTGCAATAGTGTGGCCCCAAAATGATGCCTTTCTGCTGTTAACAAGTGGGTAAACAAGCTGTTTTTAGTCATGTTTGTCTACTGTCAGAATGAATAAAGCTGTGGTTGTAAACACAGATGAAAGACGGGATGGGTTTTAAATGATACTTTTGTTCCTGCTGAGCCACTACCAACACCTGCAGTTAAAATAATTATTTCAAATGTTTTTCTTTATAAAAGAAGGAGTAGTTTGCAGTAGACCTGTCTTGTTATGGTAAATTAACATCTGCAGTTAATGTGATTCCCCTTGGTTGTAAACATCCTGAATTAAAGCTTGTTATCTCCTTTAGAAGGTATATTTTATGATTTTGCCTGTTTTGAAGAGAGGTAATTAAACATTTCACTAAAGTACAGGTTAGATGACTATGATCTTATTTTAGCCACCACAGAAATTATGGAATGTTTTTACAGCAAATATTGTGAGTATTTAATTAAAAACTTGCCCTGAAGTAAAGCAGCATAACTGATGAGGATAGTGAAAAATGATTTAAAGGTTGTAAGACTGAAAAGAAGACAAGAAGTGAGTAGTGGCTGTAGATACCATGTTTTTTTTTTTTTTAAAGAAAATCTTATGTTAATCTTCAAAAAATACCATGAATACACATTACATTCTAGGGGAAATAGGTAAAGAGGGAAATAGATGTGGACTAAATAGGTCAGCTTTGGGCCTTATTTTGACCTAGTTTGTACTGTAACTAATGGAGCCACTTTTGGTTTATATAATCATCAAAAGGGCAAAGAAGGGCTTTGATTCTAAATGTAAATTTAAAAAATGTTGGAGAATTGTTTTTAGAATGTTATAATTTCTAGATGTTTATATATGTTCTGTCTTTGACCATTCACAGTAACTGCACGTGATAGGTCTTCTGTCTAGAAATCAGGAAGCTCTTTACTGCATGGGTTGTGGAGTACTGGTATAGGCTGCCCAGAGAGGATGTGGAGTCTCCTCCTTCATGATCTCCAAAAGCTGCCTGGACATGGGCCTGTTCCTGCTTTGGGTGTCCTTGCTTAGGCAGGTTTTGCACCACTTGGACTCAGAGATTCCAGCCAACTTCAACCTTTCTGTGATTCTGTCATCAGAACTCTCAGTTCAGTGGTGTTTTCCCATTCTCAATGAGAATTCAGAATGAGATCTCAGAATAAGATCTGAAACTCTGACGCTAGAGTGATTTACAGCAGTGGAAAGAACTGTTCTATATTTTAAATTGTCTCCTAGATTTCTCAACTTTTTTGTAGAATTCATGAACAAAACTTTCAGAACTTTTGTTTGCTTAAGGTCATATTCTACTATATCCTGCTACTCATTCTTTTTCCCATACTATCGTATTTCATTTCTTTGTTTGTGACAGCATAGGTATTTAGCAGTTAGGGCATGAACAAAAGAACCAGTCTGTTGTAAAATACAAAAAACACATGTGGGTAAGAATATCTTAAGAGGCTCTTTTTCTGAAGCATTGTATCATGCAGTTATGACTTTAGTACCTGTTTATCTTGCTTTCCTGAAACATTCAAATCCACAAAAAATATTTTATAAAATCTTACCAAGTCTTTGAACATTCTCACCATTAGACTTCTGTATTTATGTTCTGAGGATGGCTAAGACTCAAGTCCTATGGCTAGGAGTCAAGTGCAATGCGAAAAGTGAAGATGCGTAAAAAATTGAACATTCAGGGTCTATTGGTCTAGCACAGATAGATATTTTCTTCTAATGGTGTGCTTAAAACTTCTCTGTTTTGGAAGGAATAAGATGTGAGAGGATTGCTGGAGACAGATTAATATCCATATGTTTTTCTTTTCTACAAACTTGATTTAGAAAATGTCACCAGCAGAGCATAGACAATATTATAAGAAATGAAATGAAGAAGCACATTTGTAAGCATTGCTGTTTTCTTTCTTATATTTTTTCTGTTTTTAAATGAAATAGATGTTTCTGGTAATAGGGGGAATTTGGAATCAGTATATAGGCAAGTTTCTTTTTCAAGAATGGAGGACTTCACTTATTTCTCCAGCATCAGCCATCTCTGAAGGACAGACTTTCCTGACCACTGCATTTAGCTGCCATCCTCCCGTATTTAATCCTGTTTCTTATTCTTTTGTTCATTCAACTAGATTGTTCAAGCTTGTCTTGCCTTTGCAGAAGTTTTTTAGTTTTCTTTAGAATCGGAGTAGCATTGTATATTTGCTCGCAGAAATTGATTGTTAGCAATACCACACACATCCCTTCCTCAGAGATTGAGGGCAACACCCCTATTACAAACCAACGACTGTTGGTTGGCTTTCATCGCTCGTTGCTGGGTCTCCCACACCATGTTGCAAATACAGCATTGTCAAGACTTGGGGCAGATATATGCTTTTCATGCTTAATTTTGTGCTCTCCCTTTTTTCCTCTTTTAGTGAATTCTAAGTTGTGATTCTTTGAATAAGAGGTGCTGCACAGTTGCTGCTGCAGGCAGCCAAGCTCTTTTAGTGTCAACTATAGGAAAGGTCAATATTTTCTCATAAAGGAAAAAGCACAGAAATTATAATAATTAGGTAGACTGTATTTCATGGGTAACGGAAAGCAGTTCTTAAACTATAGCTCTAATTTAAATGCTGAGGTTGGCTTTTTTTTTTTCCCCTCATCTCATTTAAAAAGTGTCTGGAGAGTAGTGGAGGAGGTTTTTAAAAGAAGGTAGTTAAAAGTTCAAGCCATTAGGATTTACATCCCTTCTACTCTGGGAAAGCATTTATTTCTGATTTTAAGTACTGTTTCAGCCGATTGTCAGTCTGATAATGTATTGAGTTTTGGAGGACTTCTGTGATGCTTTATATCAAAGGGGATAGACATTTAATGCTTTATTCAGCTTGTGTAATAAAACTGCTCTCTTTAGCTCACCTGTGATTTAAGTGATATGTGAAGGAACTTTAACTCCTATAGCCTTCTGTAACCACTTCAAAAAAAAAAAAAAAAAAAAAGAGAGAAAAACCAACAAACAACAAAAGAGAAAGAAGAGCCTGCAATGTGAATCGCTTGGTAAAGACTGGCTTTTTTGGGAGCTTCAGTTTAGAATAAGAATACAAACCAAGCTAACATTATTTTAAAAAACAAAATAAAATTTGTCATTAATAGCCAATATTTTTCATTGAGTCTTACTTTGAGGTGTATCCAAAGGTTATCCAAAGTGGTGCAGTTCTGTTAATTTTGCACTGAGTGCAGGCACATTCCAGATTTATACCAACAGAGCTGAATATAGTAGATTAGAACTGGGACCCAGATAGGATGAGAAAGAAGCCAAGTGAAACACCTGTGTAGATGTTTACACCTTGCTTTTCTGAAATATTTACAGGTGATGTAGTTTTGTTTTATTTATATTTCAATTTATTCATTATTTTCCAGAAATCTCAGTTGAAGAAATTCAGATATTGATTGTTTCCAAGACAGTTAAGCAAAAATCAAGAATTCTGGTAATATTGAGTGTTTTGAGAATGTTACCAATATTTCTTAGGTATACTAAATTTTTTAAATCAGTGTTACCAAGAAAGTGATCATTGTGGAAGATTTACTTTGAACTTTTTGTGTTGTTACAAAATAGTGACATTTGTTAGTATCAAGAACTTGTTTTCTTGTTCCATGAATGTTATAAAATATTTAATAAAGCCTTGGCAAACAGGAAGAAACTTGTGATTAGACATAATCCAACTGTATCTTAATCCCCAATAGATGCAACTTTTATAGCATCATTTTAATTAGATATTATTAGCAGCTTCAGAATTGTTTAGTTAGAATGTGGTCATGATCCTTAGGCCAAATAAAGGATTTTGATCACATCAGTGATGTTTATTTTTTACTAGTTTTTTATAAACATCCTTAAATCATGGCTTTTTGTAGACTGTTAGAGTGTTGTTACATTAAGTATAACTTAAGTATAACTTATAATATGTATATAAATATGTATGTTATGTATCTTTTATGAAGAATAGCTCCATGGAATCTTTTTCCTTTAGAGAGACCTTTGTTATGATTACCTGTGTGCATATATACAATGGTATGTACATGTTTTCTGACTGAGAGCAATTGAATCAGAGGTCACTTTTTGCAGTCTTTCATTTTAATGAAAATGTAAACATTATTTATTTGTATATAATTCTCAGTATATTTTTTAAAAAATGTGATTCAAGATTGGAATTATATGTGATAAGACTTTGCTGATGCCTTACAAACCAGATAATGCTGCTGAACATGCTCAGACTATTTCAGCAAAGCAGTGGTGGTCATGTATTATTCTGTCATTGATTACTAAAAGTACACTAAATTGTTCTACTTGTTATTCTGACTTTAAAGAGATTGGAAAAGTTCCTGTCCTGACTAACCCCAATTCATTCTTTACTTGGCACTGTATTAAAAAGGTTGCAGCTGAGTCTTTTTGTGCTGTCAGGAAATCAATTATCCTGTCATGGTTTCATACCTTATCTACGTAGGTATGTCCTCCTGGCTGATAGCCCCAGCCTCCTCCACTAGCTTTATTACAGTTCTTTTATAGGCCTATATTAATTCCATCATTTGCCCTCAGTTAACAGGCGGCATGCAGAGATATTTGTTAAAATGCTCAATATGGTGATGCATGGTTGCCATACTGAAAGTAGCATATGCTTGAAACTTACTGATCTGCAGTCTTTTGGCTCATCCTGCGTGGTCTCATGTAAACTTTGTAGATGTCAAGAACAGCCTGTAGGAAAAGTTTTGTACCCTGTTTTGTAATGCTTTTTTTTCTTTCTGGTTGCAAATATTGAAGTAAAGATAGGAAACACTATGAATTTTAATTTCCTTCTGGTTCTAGTTCTCTTCTGCTCAGACATATGGAGAAGGTTATTGAATTTCTGATTCTGCAAGTTTATCTTGTCATCACTTGAAAATGTTGTTAGTAATGGAAAAGCCCTGTTAGTTGCAGGACATGCTGCCCAGATCTTTACCTAAGCAAGATGAATTTCTTTCACGCACATTACAAATATTCTTACAAGTTTAATTCATAAATATTTAAAACGGTGCCTCTCTGTTAGTTTCCAGGAGACAGTGTTCCATAGCAGGGCATTTGCAGAACCATTTTTTTTTTCAGGATTATTCTCCCCTAGAGTATTGCGTCTGCACTAGAATCCAGAGTTCAGTCCTTCTAAAATTAAGCTGGAAGTTCAAATCCTTGATCTCTTCTCTGTGAACTGGATAATACATAGGTTCCCTAGTAAAGCACAAATAATTAAACATCTCTTCTACTTTCTATGCAAGAAGAAAGGTTGGTTTTAAGTTCATTTTTTTTCAAGTACTTGGTTTGTTACAAACTGTTTTGCTGGTAATTCTTTTCTTACCTTCCTTTACTCTTCCAATATGGCAATGCATGATTTTCAGCTAAATCTCAATCTATTCACCATTTCCAAACAACATATGTAGCTATTCAAGCATTAAAAAGCAAAAAAACCCCAAACAAACAAACAAACAAACAAAAAACAAAGCAAACCCCCACAACCAAACAAAAACTCCCAAACCCCAAACAAAACAAAAACAACTAAAACAAAAAAAGTGTACAGAAGATGCTATCTCTGGAGTTTTAAAACATCTTTTCCAATCAGGCAGAAACATATCTATCCATAACTAATAGTAATTTTATGTTAACACTTCTTCTGACTTCTGAGGTAGTGTAACTAAAATAATTTTGCCTTTTTTTCTTTTCCAGCCATCTCAGGTTTCATAATTTCAATATCTCAGATAGCAGTCTACTAACACATCAATTAGTTGAACAGTAGCAATTAGCAAACAGCCTTCACTTGTAGGTTAGGGATGGTAATCCATAGCTTTGGAAAAACATGACTGAAGTTTGTTGAAAGTAATACAAATCTAGAAGCTAGAAAAAAACAATTTTTTGAGATAACAAAAAAGATGAAGAATAGTTATCTAACATTTACAATGCACCATACAAAGCAAAGTTGGCTGGACATGAAGTTACAGATCAGTGAAAAAAGAACAAGGTCTAAAATGCATTAAAAACCTTGGAATTGCTTATGTCTCTGTCATTAAGATCACCTTTCAGGTTGTAGATCCCAGGGCTTTGCCACTTTTCCAAATCTTTGATGTGATCTGTTGATCTTAAGATGAGAGGAGCAGTGAAAAGGTGAGAATAATGTGCACTGAAAAAAGGTAATAACAGGAGATTTTACTGGTTAAATACTTTTAATTGTTAATCACATTGTCATGTGTTTAGACTTTTACTAACTCTGTAATTGGATTAATAGTAGTTGTTGTCTTTTGCATTTTGGTTGTATTTTTTATTTTTTTAATTAATAATTTAAATTCTTCATTTGACATTTACATTGTGCTTCACTTTTTCTGCATAACAGGATATCTAGTTTAACAAAAGTCATAAGACAGCTGGATTCTTTAGGTACTGGATTAGAGAAATGCAAAATATTAATACCAAGCACTTTAGCCATAGGCTGTGTGTAGACCCACCATAAAAGATTATTTTATCCTTTTGCTGAGATATGATGATTTTCTATCAGCATCATTATGTATAAAGTTTCTCTCTGTCTAGTTCTCCTAAACATGTACTTACAAACTTCATTTACAAATTTAACTGCTGTCAGTGCATGTTTAATAGGTGTATTTAAATTCTTTGACTTTGGGAGTTAGTAGTAGGGAGAATATAGAGAAATCTAGAAGTCTTGCTAAACTGATTTTTCTGTAGTTTTCTTTATGCTAACTTTCACGAATAATAACTGATTATCTCTTGCTGTTAAAACAGCAGTCAATCTTTTATTTACAACCCTGCCTCTTCCAAAAAGCAATTAATAAAGCTTAGATTAAACCTGTATAAGCCAATCCTAAGGTCACTAGCGTGGTTAACTGAACTGTAAAAAGACATCTGTCTTTCTGCCTATATCTGAGCAAATATTTGCAGAAACACAAAATAGTGAGGTTATCAAGCTGTCAAGGTCTTAAAATTGTTACATTTTATTAATTTGAAGAGGGGGAAAGTTGTTGTTTATGATACTACAAGATATGGCATCCCCATGTTT